>NC_140012.1:41332714-41372734 GCF_964263955.1 Coregonus lavaretus
AGAGAGAGAGAGCGAGAGAAGGGGAAGATACACGTTATGTAGACCATTTGTCAGTGGTTAAACCCCTCTACAGGCTCAGGTTGCTGTGACCAGTTGCAGTGCCACAGTGGACCCTATACCTAACCCTTCCTTAACCTCTATTCCTGGCCCATCACCACTGTCTGATCAAGGTTGTGCTTGTCTGCCTGCACGTGCCAGGTTGAGAGTATCTTTATCCTTTCTTTAATCCAGGCTGATTTTTGCCGGACAAAGGAGAGGAGAGACATGAGCCAAAGAGATACCATTGGAAAGAGCACCATGCTTGAAATACCTTCCCTTGCATAGATGATGATTGCTTAGTTGATTGATTGTTCAGATGCAAGAAAAATTATTCTGGAAGTTTAACCTTTTTCAACTAGTGTTCTCTAATACATTTTCCAAGATGATGGTACCTTATAGATCTTGTAGGACAAGAGTATCAAGATCTTACAAGATCCTCCTTGATATTAAACAAGATTGTTACCAGGGTAATGGTTCATTCGCTCATTAAGGTCTGGGTAGAGTTACCATCAAGACATACTTGGCATTTTAATTTTTACACAGGGGCACGTGCTGTCGTGTAATAAGATTTGAGTCTCACATCTCTCTGTGTGTCTGTCTGTTGCCTGGGGCCGCTGCCAAACAGCAGATGCAGGAAATGGAAACAAGTCGTCTGGTTATAAGGAACGGATCCAGCTGGTCTGCTCCACAGCATATGGCAGTTAGTTCAGCCACTAGAGGATAACTAACTCAATGGGAAGAGGGAGAATTATGAATTATGCAGAGTGTGACATTTACATTTATATTTACATCATTTAGCAGACGCTCTTATCCAGAGCGACTTACAAATTCATGCATTCATAATTGTATCCCATTGTTCATTCATTAATTAACTGATTTAGCCCAGTTATAGAAACACAAAGCTACAGGTATCTGACCAACACTGTTATGTGAAAATTATTATGTAATATTGTGCATAATTCATGGCGCAACCTGTTCATTTCAACACTTTTGAAGTTAAGTTAGCTTTGTACAGTACAGTACATATTGGATCATTTCTCACCAGGTACAACCATGGCATGTTCATCTTTGAAATGAATGCATTACACAGATCATAACTCTGGAGCTATAAATGTCATAACTTATTGTGGCAGTAATGCACCTAATAATGGTATGCGCACTGCCATAAAACCCCAACGAAGAAGAAGAAAATATAACTTGTTGCTCCATAACTTGTTGCTCCTAATCAACAACAATGCCAAATCAAACCTCACGTGATCAGACATTGACTGATTGACTGATTGACTGTTGAAAGATTCATGGAATGGTGGCTTAGCAGTTCCTGGGACACGAGCTGAGTTTCACTCTGAAATAGGAGTCCCTAAATGTTGGCAATGCTTTCCTGGTGTTCCCTTTCATAAAGTGCACAAAGCCAGAAAGGAAACAAAGGAGGAAGCCACTCTACCTAAGCCCACACGTATTTGGTTGCCAAATGTTGCTACCTATGCATTCAGTCTTGGCCTAGCCCTCTGGCTGCCAAATATTGCTACCCAGCTTGGGTAGAAGCGAAATGCTCCTGAAGACGACAAGGAGGGATCACTGAAGATGACAAGGAGGGATCACTGAAGATGACAAGGAGGGATCACTGAAGATGACAAGGAGGGATCACTGAAGATGACAAGGAGGGATCACTGAAGATGACGAGGAGGGATCACTGAATATGACAATGAGGGATCACTGAAGATGACAAGGAGGGATCACTGATGATGACAAGGAGGGATCACTGAAGATGACTTAAGTAGAACTGCTGTTTCTGACTGCTGCTCTATGATGAGGACAAGAGAGTTTTTAGCGAAGGTGTTGCGTGCTGTCTTGTGACAGACTGGCTTGTCTCTGATGGTGACAGTGTTCGGCATGGCATCAAAGAGAGGCCAACTGTATCTGGCAAAGCTTCAAAGTCAGGATAGAGCAGCAAGAACTTCAAAGTCAGGATAGAGCAGCAAGAACTTCAAAGTCAGGATAGAGCAGCAAGAACTTCAAAGTCAGGATAGAGGAGCAAGAGTTAGTGAGGCTTTTGAAGTCCCTGGACATTCCGATTCAGTCCTTAAACAATTCCTATATCACCTTGTTAAGTCGTCTGAATGGCTCAGTTAGCTAGCATCACAAAACAGTGTATTATCGACCACTGATATGAGAAGGCATATTTCACACATTTGTGCATCAAGATGAAATATACGAACATTAATGGCCACACCTATAACAGTTTTAGATGCTGGATGCAAAGGGAGAGACAAACTCATCCACTGCTTATACTTTTCAGAGGCCAGTCGCCCAACTGTCATCTTGTTGTTGTCTATCATAGTGAGGTACATATTTACCTCTTCTTCGGTGGACACTGAGGTATCCACATTCTCGGAGGGACAGTTATTTTTCAATTGGGCAGGTATTTCCGAAACCCCTCCTCTGCCTTCATCCATCATTCAACCACAGGAGGTTGGTGCCACCTTAATTGGGGAGGACGGGCTCGTGGTAATGGCTGGAGCGGAATAAGTGAAATGGTATCAAACACATTGTTTCTTTGTGTTTGATGCCATTCCATTTGCTACGTTCCAGCCATTGTTATGAGCCGTCCTCCCCTCAGCAGCCTGCTGTGTTACATATTACATCCATTTGCTGGTCTTTTGTAATCTGGTTCTAATGACGTCACACGGTGATACTGCCTTTTAAAAATATATCTGCCAAAAAAAGTTGTTTCGGGTTTGAACCTGACGTCCCCAAAGCAAAAAAGGAAGCTAGCAAGCCCTGCTCCTCTGAGGCTGGTTTTGTCTGGCAGAGCAGGGGTCCATGTGAACCAGGAAGACTTCAGTCCAGCAGCAGACAAAACACAGGAGATCACAGGTCTGTAGGAGAGCTGGGTCTGTCTGAAAGTAAAGTTCCCATACAGGTTCAATACAAGAAAGGGTGTTCCGGTCATAGTTTGGAAAGGGAGGTGGATTGTTTTGTGTTGTTGCCACCGTTTTATAGTTCTACATACTTGTCCTTAGATTCGGGGTCACAGTATCCAGTAGCTTGATAAATGGGAAGAAAGCGTTACAATTAGGTTAAAGATTATCGAACTATAAACTGCTGCTGATACCTGGTCTCTGTCTCGTATGGGTTTGCATAATTAGAGTTAGTCCAACATTTCCTATTGAGATGTTTGTTCTACTCATATACAACTGCATTGTTTTAATAAACATTGGAGGTGCGGAGGTGCGGAGGTGGAGGTGGAGGGTGGAGGGTGGAGGAGGAGGGTGGAGGAGGTGGGTTGAATGGCACCAAAGACGAACAGAAGCTCACCTACAGTATCCAGACCCACTGCCCTGCTACTGCTACCCTGCAAGGCACTTAACAATGTGGGACTATTCTTTCCTTTCAAACAGGAAGTAGTCTCAATGTGCCTTTCCTGGTCACTACTTTTAAATGAATAATTCAATAAATAAAATGGATTATTAAATGGTGTGACCGGGGTTGACTCCTTACTTTCCCACCAACGTCCCCCCTCCGTGTCAACTTGTATTTCCCTCCTCCTCTGTCCCAAATGGCACCCTATTCGCTATATAGTCCACTACTTTAGACCAGAGAATGGCGAATGGCACCCTATTCGCTATATAGTCCACTACTTTAGACCAGAGAATGGCACCCTATTCGCTATATAGTGCACTACTTTAGACCAGAGAATGGCACCCTATTCGCTATATAGTGCACTACTTTAGACCAGAGAATGGCACCCTATTCGCTATATAGTCCACTACTTTAGACCAGAGAATGGCACCCTATTCGCTATATAGTGCACTACTTTAGACCAGAGAATGGCACCCTATTCGCTATATAGTCCACTACTTTAGACCAGAGAATGGCACCCTATTCGCTATATAGTCCACTACTTTAGACCAGAGAATGGCACCCTATTCGCTATATAGTGCACTACTTTTGAGCAGGGCCTCCCCTCTGGTCTTGACAGACTTTAGTTGCAACTCTCAGCAATGGTGTTTTACCATTGACATTATCATAAAACATGCAGGGTTTTTGGAGAAGTTGTATCAAACTGGTTTTGTATGATGTTTGATTTCAGACTACTCACAATAGTTCCCATTTTATGTAAACGTACGTTGTATTTTGAGGTTATATCGATACATTATTCTCAATGCAATCTTTTGAATCATCCTTGACAAATGAGTCGTTTCTTAAAACGTAACTGCGGTTATCTGACTAATTTTCTCTCTCTTTCTCTGCCAGTTTAATAGGAAGTTAATCAGATCACTCAGCTGCCAAAATAGATCAAACACACGCTCACATCCACAGCACTGACTTCAGAGTCCAGACTCCAGAAGTTGACATTAGTGTCAATCTCCCCGAACCGTAAAACGTAGGAATTTTCCATGGAGCTGTCCTTTTATTTATTCTCCATTATCCCTCTCTTCTCTTAAACACATGTGGAGCGGTGGAGCGATGGAGGGGTGGAGGGGTGGAGGGGTGGAGGGGTGGAGCGGTGGAGCGGTGGAGGGGTGGAAGGGTGGAGCGGTGGAGCGGTGGAAGGGTGGAGCGGTGGAGGGGTGGAAAGGTGGAGGGTGGAGTGGTGGAGAGGGAGAGGTGGAGGGTGGAGGGATGGAGTTGTGGGGGGTGGAGTGGTGGAGCGGTGGAGGGGTGGAGGGGTGGAGGGTGAATGGGTGGAGAGGGAGGGGTGGAGTGGTGGAGGGTGGAGGGTGGAGAGGGAGGGGTGGAGTGGTGGAGAGGGAGGGGTGGAGGGTGGAGGGGTGGAGTGGTGGAGCGGTGGAGGGGTGGAGAGGAAGGGGTGGAGCGGTGGAGTGTTGGGTGGAGGGGTGGAGCAGTGGAGGGGTGGAGAGGGAGGGGTGGAGAGGGAGGGGTGGGGGTGGAGAGGAAGGGGTGGAGCGGTGGAGTGGTGGAGGGGGAGCGGTGGGTGGAGGGGTGGAGCAGTGGAGGGGTGGAGAGGGAGGGTTGGAGCAGTGGAGGGATGGGGGGTGGAGCGGTGGAGGGTGGAGGGGTGGAGGGTGCGGGGTGGAGTGGTGGAGAGGGAGAGGTGGAGTGGTGGAGAGGGAGGGGTGGAGGGGTGGAGCGGTGGAGGGTGGAGGGTGGAGGGTGGAGGGTGGAGGGTTGGAGTGGTGGAGGGTGGAGGGGTGGAGTGGTGGAGGGTGGAGGGGTGGAGGGGGTGGAGGGGTGGAGTGGTGGAGGGTGGAGGATGGAGGGGTGGAGGGATGGAGGGATGGAGTGGTGGAGCGGTGGAGGGTGGAGGGTGGAGGGTTGGAGTGGTGGAGGGTGGAGGGTGGAGGGGTGGAGTGGTGGAGGGTGGAGGGGTGGAGGGGTGGAGTGGTGGAGGATGGAGGGGTGGAGGGATGGAGGGATGGAGTGGTGGAGCGGTGGAGGGTGGAGTGGTGAAGGGGTGGAGGGATGGAGCGGCTGGAGGGTGGAGGGGTGGAGTGGTGGAGGGTGGAGGGTGGAGGGGTGGAGGGATGGAGGGATGGAGTGGTGGAGCGGTGGAGGGTGGAGGGGTGGAGGGATGGAGCGGTGGAGGGTGGAGGGGTGGAGTGGTGGAGGGGTGGAGTGGTGGAGGGTGGAGGGTGGAGGGGTGGAGGGATGGAGGGATGGAGCGGTGGAGGGTGGAGGGGTGGAGTGGTGGAGCGGTGGAGGGGTGGAGTGGTGGAGGGGTGGAGGGATGGAGGGATGGAGGGGTGGAGCGGTGGAGGGTGGAGTGGGAGGGGTGGAGCGGTGGAGGGGTGTTATTGTCATTTATTTCCATTTCCTTTCTTCCAAAACTGGGTTTTGTCATTGTGACATGATGACAGGGGAGTTAAATGAGACACTGTTCAAAATGTGTCAAACAAAGTTTTTTTTCTCCATTTATTTTGTCCTCAGAACAGACCTGTGATTAAAGCACTACAATGGATTCCCTGTTTTACCATAATGTCTGTCACTAATGATAATGTCTGTCACTAATGATAATGTCTGTCACTAATGATAATGTGTGTCACAAATGATAATGGTCTTTAGTTTGTATTTATAGTGTGATCAGAGTCCTCTATCCCTCTGTATCACCCGCCAGGTGCGTCTGGTTGGCTAAACAAGGTTGTGCCAAAGTCTTTTTTTTTTTTAGCACAGTGCTTCCCCCGTCAACAGATTGTTTTGTCATTTGGAAGGTTGGTGTGCCTTTGGAGGACGAGAGCGACGGCACAAATCCAGAGAGTCTTAAAAGGGTTGTACAGTGAAAACTGCGATTTACTGTATATAAAATGTAATTCACATTTGAACGCAGATGTCATTAGCATCACCAAAGTCTGAAAAATCTATATTATTGACTTGAAGCTGAATCACTCAGATTCGATTTTCCTCAGCTAGGATGACGTGAGTCTAGCTATTCATTATGAATGTGTCCAATGATATGCTTTGTTTATACTTCATCCTCCGTCCTCATTTGAATGTGTACCCTGCATTAACATGCCATCACATCTTTTGATTCAGGAACAGGCCAGATACACTGCATTTCCAAAAGTATGTGGACACCTGCTCATCGAACAACTCATTCCAAAATCATGGGCATTAATATGGAGTTGGTCCCCCTTTGCTGCTATAACAGCCTCCACTCTTCTGGGAAGGCTTTCCACTAGATGTTGGAACATTGCTGCAGGGATTTGCTTCCATTCAGCCACAAGAGCACTAGTGAGGTCGGGCACTGATGTTGGGCGATTAGGCCTGGCTCGCAGTCAGCGTTCAAATTCATCCCAAAGGTGTTTGATGGGGTTTAGGTCAGGGCTCTGTGCAGGCCAGTCAAGTTCTTCCACGCCGATCTCGACAAACCATTTCTGTATAGACCTTGCTTTGTGCATGGGGGCATTGTCATGCTGAAACAGGAAAGGGCCTTCCCCAAACTGTTGCCACAAAGTTGGGAGCACAGAATTGTCTATAATGTCATTCTATGCTATAAAGTTAAGACTTCCCTTCACTGGAAATAAGGGGCCTACCTTGAACCATGAAAAACAGTCCCAGACCAATATTCCTCCTCCACCAAATTTTACAGTTGGCACTATGCATTCGGGCAGGTAGTGTTCTTCTGGCATGCGCCAAAACCAGATTTCGGACTGCCAGATGGTGAAACGTGATTCATCACTACAGAGAACTTGTTTCCACTGCTCCAGAGTCCAATGGTGGTGAGCTTTACACCACTCCAGCCGATGCTTAGCATTGCTCATGGTGATCTTAGACTCTTAGACATTTCATGAAGCTCCCGACAAACAGTTATTGTGCTGACAATGCTTCCAGAGGCAGTTTGGAACTCAGTAGTGAGTGTTGCAACTGAGGACAGACAATTTTTACGCGCTACGCACTTCAGCACTCGGCGGTCCCGTTCTGTGAGTTTGTGTGGCCTACCACTTCATGGCTGAGCCGTTGTTGCTCCTAGACGTTTCCACTTCACAATAACAGCACTTACAGTTGACCGGGGCAGCTCTTATAGGGCAGAAATATGACGACATGACTTGTTGGAAAGGTAGCATCCTATGACGGTGCCACGTTGAAAGTCACTGAGCTCTTCAGTAAGGCCATTCTACTGCCAATGTTTGTCTATGGAGATTGCATGGCTGTGTGCTATGTCATGCAATAAAATGCAAATTAATTACTTAAAAATCATACAATGTCATTTTCTGGATTTTTGTTTTAGATTCTGTCTCTCACAGTTGAAGTGTACCTATGATAAAAATTACAGACCTCTACATGCTTTGTAAGTAGGAAAACCTGCAAAATCGGCAGTGTATCAAATATTTGTTCTCCCCACTGTGTACTGAACAAAAATATAAACGCAACATGCAACAATTTCAACGATTTTACTAAGTTACAGTTCATATAAGGAAATCAGTCAATTGAAATAAATTCATTAGGCCCTAACCTATGGATTTCACATGACTGGGCAGTGGTGCAACCATGGGTGGGTCTGGGAGGGCATAGGCCCACCCACTGGGGAGCCAGGCTCAGCCAATCAGAATGAGTTTTTCCCCACAAAAGGGCTTTATTACAGACAGAAATACTCCTCAATTTCATCAGCTGTCCGGGTGGCTGGTCTCATACCATCCCGCAGGTGAAGAAGCCGGATGTGGAGGTCCTGGGCTGGCGTGGTTACACGTCGTCTGTGGTTGAGGCCGGTTGGACGTACTGCCAAATTCTCTAAAACGACGTTAGAGGTGGCTTATGGTAGAGAAATTAATATTCAATTCTCTGGCAACAGCTCTGGTGGACATTCCTGCAGTCAGCATGCCAATTGCACACTCCCTAAAAACTTGAGACATCTGTGGCATTGTGTTGTGTGACAAAACTAAACATTTTAGAGTGGCCTTTTATTGTCCCCAGCACAAGGTGCACCTGTGTAATGATCATGCTGTTTTAATATGCCACATTTGTCCAGTGGATGGATTATCTTGGCAAAGGAGAAATGCTCACTAACAGGGATGTAAACAAATTTGTGCTAAACATTTGAGAGAAATAAGCTTTTTGTGGGTATGGAAAATGTCTGGGATCTTTTATTTCAGCTCATGAAGTGTGGGACCAACACTTTACATGTTGCTTTTATATTTTTGTTCAGAATACATTGTGCACATACGTAAATAAATATGTGAATGTTCTGTTTTTGTTGTCATTAACCGAAGAGCTGTCCCCGGGGATCCTCACAGTGTTCCACAGGAGCACCATCGAGAGCATCCTGTTGTACTGCATCACAGCCTGGTACGGCAACTCCACCGCCGCGGACCGCAAGGCGCTACAGAGGATGGTACGCTCAGCCGAACGCACCATCGAGAGCATCCTGTTGTACTGCATCACAGCCTGGTACGGCAACTCCACCGCCGCGGACCGCAAGGCGCTACAGAGGATGGTACGCTCAGCCGAACGCACCATCGGGTGCACACCGCCTGCCTTCCAGGACACCTACAACACCAGGTGTTGCAGGAAGTCCAAGAAGATCATCAAGGACCTTAGCCACCCGAGCCACGGCCTGTTCACCCCACTTCCATCACTCAGACGCAGGCAGTATAGGAGCATCATGGGAAAAAACTGACAGACTGACCAATAGCTTCTACCCCTCACACCATCAGGCTGCTGAATAGACCCTCTAGGCAGCCACCTGCATCCTCCTCCCCCCACAGTTGTAAATATGTATATATTAATTATTTGTATTATTTTTTTCTTTCACTTCTCACTTTCCCCCCCTTCTGCTCCACCTATGGACATTCCCCTCTGGGACATTCTATGTTGGACATTCCTCTCTGGGATTCCCCCACTGTTGGAGCTCGGAGCTTAAGAATTTCCCTGTACCCTGTGACTAATAAAGTCATCTAAATCTAAAGACGAATGGCAATGAATTAATAACAGACTTTCATGGAGTTTAATTGTGAAGAATTGGAACTGACATTATGAGTAACAGGAAGATAGATTCAATACAGTGGGCTAGAAGACAAGATGAGAGATGTACAGAGCAGGAAAGTGCAAAGGAAAGTGCGTCGAAGCAGGATCAACTGAAAGAGATGGATATAGGTGAGATAGATGGTGAAGTGTGTCAGGGTGAAAGAAATAGGAAGGGGCCCTATTGCTTTAATAATAATACCTAATGCATTCTGGGTAGACGACAAGACGTAGGACAGAGCTGCTGGCTAAACCACAACTGTATAAGGTAAGGCTTCTGACTGACATGTAGGGAAGAGTGGGGTAAATTGAGCCACCATTGTTTCTAGAAAACCAAACACAAAATTAATCCTTTTAACAAATATTTAGGAAGAAACAACATAGAACATTTCAGCAAGTTAGGTCCAAAAAAACAGATTTTCACTAAAGTCAAATGAATGTATTGTGTTAAGAGGTTTCATGATTTTTGTATCTAAACCAAAGTAGATCATTTTAAGATTGTTCTATACATCAGTTTGGGTCTCTATAAGCTTCAATATGCAGTCCTTAAACTTGCAAGAAAATGCATCCTTTAGCTGTGTTGGCTAATATAGTCAAAATGTTTGCCTTGGGGTAAGTTGAGCTAATGGTTAAGCCAAAGTGAAGTTCAGCTAATTGAAGTGTTTTCTGTCCATGCATAATGCAAGGCGTTATAGCTGCGATATGAGGTAACAGGGCCTGGCTTTTGTTAAAAATGTTTAAAAAGTGCTTGTTAGGTGTTAAGCTATGTTCAAATATGCTTAAAAGGATTAATAATTGTGTTTAATTATGTTTGGGAAATAAAGATAGACATGGTTTTAAAAAAGGTAGTGGTAATATTTCATTCAGTAAATACATTTGTAGACTGCTCAACTTACCCCATACCCTGGGTAAGTTGTGCCAAGAGAACACTTTTTTTGGACAAGCTGTTTTCAAAACTGTAATGTTAACATTAATTCTGATTATATCCAGGGATACACAACATCCTGAAATATATGTATTGTATATATCTTCGTTAGAAAGAATACTATATTTCCCTTGACTGAGTGATGCTCAATCTAAAAAATAGCTCAATTTACCCCAATCTCCCCTACAGGGTCCCTTCAAAACATACTCTACCAGAGCTGAACCTCTGGGCTTTGGCCAATTCTGTATTTTTCCATATCTGCATCCCAAATGCCAGCCTATTCATGGCAATGAACAGAACAGCAATTGATCATACATTGAGGTTTTATTGAAAAAAGAACAATATAATAATCGCATTTACAATAATAATAACAATAATATTATTAATAATATAAAAATCTGTACATTCCATTGTTTTGCAGTACAACTGGAAGACTCTGATACAAAAATCACTGGAACAGGGAGGGCGGGGGTCTATGTACAAGTAAAGGAATTCAAAATAAAAGAAATAGGAGATAGATTTGTCAAAATGCAAACTCTACAGGCTTTCAATACACCTTATTAACATGCCTGGGATACAGTACTGTTGGCTTATTAAACCATGTTGTCCAATCCAAGATTCCCTAGTAAAACAACAAACAACTTATAATGAAAAATAAAATAATATTTGATAACAAGGCATGGCAATTCATAGACCTACTCTGGATATAAATATAAATGCATGAACAGCAAAGACATTGATAGAGGTGTATATGTAGTGTGTTTTATTCTCTCCGTATTTAAAAAAGAGCCTATAGCTGAAGATGTGCTCTTTTTGTGACGGCAGAATAGCGGACGATTGTAAAGTACTAAGAAAGAAAAAAACGGGTGATTTGTTGTTTTACTTAAAATAATTTTTTTTACTAAAAAGGAAGTATTGTAACACTGTTCTTTTCTGAGCATGTGCTTAAAGCCTTCTCGGCTTAACAACATATTACTGAGCCAGTCTAGGGCCTAGAACCTGGCTTTGGATATGAAAACGATGGTAAAACTCTGCTGAAGCCCTGGCATCATAAGAGCCAGTGTCTATCATGACTGTATCACAGTGATATTGATGAAGTATTATGTTGAATGAGTTCCAATGAAGTTATACCAACATCTCTAAAATGATAACAAATGTATACACGTGTTTGAAAATAAATCGTTCCTCTTTGTTTTTTTCTTTACTTCAGAAATGCTCTACTTCTACCACTTATAACAAATGAATGAGACACATTATAATAATAATAATAATAATAATAATATTTGGTGTCTTCTGTTATCAAACCCTACCAAATGCAACAATGTAGCAGCATTTTAAAGAACATTCGTATGCTAATTTTCACTCCCCCTTGTCTTGTAGGTGTTGTTAGTTCAGTTCTGCTTCATTCCAATACTAATACCACTCTGCTAACTTCCTTCAAACAAAACAGGCATGTTTCTATTGATTTGACCAGCATTGAACGACCCTTTAAATGTATGTTAGGTTGTATATCTGTAATGAGACCAGCTCATTAACAACAGTACATACAGATTACCATATCTGCTTTGGATATGTACGGTATAGAAGTTAATGTTAATGATTCATATAAACATTTATCATTTTAAAAGGATTTGTTCCTCTACTTTACAATGGCTTCATAGTATGTTTTCTCAAATAGGTTAAAAGCTACATTGAGCTACATTTCCTTTGATGTATTTCACCAAAGCCTTCAAAGATCACCCAGTTCACTGCAACATGACGCTCTAATCAAAGGCAAAATCAGTTGTGCGTTCACTGGAAAATGTGAGAAATTCCAATCTCAGCAAAAGGAAAAAAAGGTTTGTTTCAAGGCTGAATTGCGTCTTAATTGTTTGGATAAACATTCCAAAACTTTAGAGTACTTTGGAGCTGGGTGCCCAGGATAAATTAAAAAGTGCAAATTAGCAAAATAAAAAATGTATTTGGTGTTCACTCTGACAGAGCAAAACTTTCTAAATGTCTCTGTTACTCTATGGGTGGGCATCTTTGCACGTTTTCCCCCAGTTTCTCTGAAACGAGAAAGTAGAGAATTTGTGTATAGCAGCATTTTATATTATATATATATTAAAAGGCAGATAATAGAAATAAAAACTATTGTTCTTAAAACCATCTTGTTCATGATTTGCTGGACAGATAAACAGAGAGACATGCCTGCTATTTTCAAGTCATCGTAGCTAACACCCATTCCAATACGTTATACAGATGCACATTCCTTTCTATACATAGACGCTAAAGAGATAATTTACATACATTTCATTTTCTTGTGGGAACCTTTTTTCAAGAACGATTTCCTTCCTATATGCAAGTGTTTCATAGTGCTGTGCTTGCTGTAATATGCAATTACATTGTTTAAAAAAAAGTTACAAGTCCCAAGCTATCCCCTTCCCACAGCAGTACCGTCGGCATGAACCTGTCCTTGACCCAAGGCCCAGCTCAGCTCAATGTCCTTTACCCAAAGCCCAGCTCAGCTCAATGTCCTTTACCCAAGGCCCAGCTCAGCTCAGCTCAATGTCCTTTACCCAAGGCCCAGCTCAGCTCAATGTGCCATTTAGAACAACTAAAGGTGATTCTTGAATCAGAATCTTCTTCTCTGTGAGGTGGTCTGCAGTCTCTGCACAGTCATATTTCAGATTCTCGCCTCAGGGGCCTGGACTCTAGTGGCACAGTGGGCAGGTGATGCTCTGAGTCTGAGATATTGTCGGTCTGTGTTACATCTGGGCCCACGCTACCCCCGTTCCCCTCGTCTGTCTCCTCTTTGTTAGTCAGCGCCACCTCGTTCTCGTAACAGAAGGAGTTGGAGCTGGACAGGATGTATTTTTTCTCTGCCAGGTCTCTGGCGCTGCACAGCGGGGTGTTGGGCACCTTGTAAGTCTTATGAAAACGAGAGTAGTCCACCTTGTAGTAGCTCTTCTCCTCGAAGAGCACCGGCTCGAAGCGGTGGCCCCACAGGATCTCGCTGGCCAGGTAGGAGCTGCGGCACTGGGTGGTCATGGCCGTGGCCTCCACCATCCCTTCCAGGATCACCACAATCTCGAACTCGGACGTCTCCAGCTCTTGCTTGCTCATGTCATAGAATGGGCTATCCTCATCAATCTCGTGGACGATGGTGATGGGCGACACCAGGAAGATACGGTCGACTCCGCTGTCGAAGCCCACATCAATGTCCATCTGGTCCAGAGGGATGAACTCCCCCTCTGCCGTGGTGCGCGACTTGAGGAGGTGGGCACGCACGTGGGCCTCCACCAGGTGGCTCTTCCTCAGGTTGCCCACGCGCCACATCAGACACAGCTTGTTGTCCCTCATGGCCACTGTAGCGTTGTGGCTGAACACCAGCGTCTCGTTCCTCTTCTTGGGCTTGGCCATCTTGGCCATGACGGCGCCAATGATGAAGGCGTCGATAATGCAGCCCACAATGCTCTGGAAGACAACCATGAAGACCGCCACGGGACACTCGTCAGTGACGTAGCGGTAGCCGTAGCCGATGGTGGTCTGGGTCTCAATGGAGAAGAGGAAGGCTGCCGTGAAACTGCTCACATTGGAGACACACTTCTGGGAGTCGTTCTCCAAGTCCCCATGGAAGATGGCGACCAGCCAGAAGATGCAGCCGAAGAACAGCCACGACAGGAGGAAGGCAAGGCAGAAGATGACAAACATCCACCGCCAGCGGATGTCCACGCATGTCGTGAAAATGTCAGCGAGATAACGCTGGCTCTTCTCGGAGACATTAATGAACTGCACGTTGCAGTGACCGTCCTTCTTGACGAAGCGGCTCTGGGGCTGGTGCCTCGTGTGCACCTTGCCCTTGCCGTTCCCGTACCCGTTGGGCACCGCCACAGTGCCGTTCTCCTCGGTTGACACTATGCTGTAGCGATTGGCTCGCACACTTCCCATCACCTCGTTCTGGTGGGAGGGCTGCAGCGCTGCTTCTGCTTTGGAAAACAGTCTGAGTTTCTGGAAAAAGCGTTGGAGAAACAGTTTTGAAACACTAAGGGGACCAACTCAAGCAGGAAATGGGGTGGTGAAGTGAAGGGGAAGGATGAAGGAGGAGACAAAGCCTCTCTCTCGGTCCTCGACGGCCTCTAGCGTGACTGCAACCAGGGAGAGGTCCGCAGGGCTGAGTAGGAGGAGTTTATCAGTGCTCTCTCATCAGGCAGCCGGACCTCACCAATGACGTATGCTGAGGGAAAAAGAGAGAGAAAAATAAAGGTTTTAGACTTGCTAATGGAGAGAAAGAATGGATCACATGAGTCATGATACATGAAATACCACCAACTGTCATGAATGATTATTTCAATATCTAATCCATTACTCTGTAGTGTGTGCAGCCTGAGAAAACCATAAAATACTGTATACCCAAGGGCAAGAACAAGCAAGCATGTCTCCTCATGCCAACAATATTTCATTCAGTTATGACAACAGTCATATTTAACCCCTATTCTGGCTTCTCCACTCTCTACTGAGAGAGGTCAGGGAGCAATGGGAGCGAGGTCCCACTGATGGTCAGTCACAAAGCATACTTGTTTTTGTTGGCCACAGAGTTTCGAAACAAGATCCTTTCTTGTTGGATTGTGGGCTATGGTGTTTCTACGGGAACTCATGGACTCATGGTTTCTTTGGACTCTCCCCCCCCCCAAATAAAAATCCATAAATGATAACTGATCATGCTCAGATGCACGTATCACTATTGATATTTTATATTTTTGCTGCACAACAACAGAGGGAATTTGTTGCAACATGGAAGAGGAAATAACAGTCTTGTTAAAGCAGCCTTCAGTTTAATATTCCTTTACAAGTAGACCCGTCACGTCCACTCCGTGAAGACGGTCTTACGGTCTGCCACACCAGCCTGTTTGTCAAATTGCACGGTGCATGAACCAATTCCTACTGCCTCATTGCCCACTGGTGCGTTCTTAACACCCATTTTCACATACCATGTTAATCACAACCCTGGAAAGATGGAAAATGTTTTGTTGCTTGAACGTAAGCTACTGTACCACATCATTGGGCCAACCAACCAACCGGGCTCTTGAACGTCACTTACTAGGGTTCTGGAAGCTTTCAAAAGGCTCAAGCTTGGTACTTTTATGGGGTGTCAGTTATACAGAAATAACAGTTATTCCATTTGCTGTGTGACTTGATTATATATATTTATGTTTGTGGAGACTTTCCGATTAGTGATAACTTGACTTAGGAAACAAAACCTACATGCATAGAAACATACTGTACGTATATTGTACTGAACTAAAATATAAAAACGCAACATGCAACAATTCCAATGATTTTACTGAGTTACAGTTCATATAACGAAATCAGTCAATTTAAATAAATTAAATAGGCCGTAATCTATGGATTTCACACAACTGGGCAGGGCCGCAGCCATGGGAGGGCAAAGGCCCACCCACTTGGGAGCCAGGCCCACCCACTGGGGAGCCAGGCCCAGCCAATCAGAATGAGTTTTTACCCACAAAAGGGCTTTATTACAGACATAAATACTCCTCAGTTTCATCAGCTGTCTGGGTGGCTGGTCTCAGACAATCCCGCAGGTAAAGAAGCCGGAAGTGGAGGTCCTTGGCTGGTGTGATTACACCTGGTCTGTGGTTGTGAGGCCGGTTGGACGTACAACAGCTTTGGTGGACATTCCTGCAGTCAGCATACCAATTGCACGCTCCCTCAAAACATCTGTGGCATTGTGGTGTGACAGAACTGCACATTTTAGAGTGGTCTTTTATTGTCCCCAGCACAAGGTGCACCTGTGTAACGATCATGCAGGAGGAATCTCTCTCTCTCTCTCTCTCTGAGTGCAGCAGCGTAGCTTGTTGACTCAGAGTCCTCTGAGACTTCATCTTCTCTCAGCAGCAGAATGGCTGTCCTGTGAGGATTCTGTCTCTGGCACTACAGAAACACCACTCATTAGAGAGAGCCCTGCCTGTGTCTGATCTGTTATACATGTCATAGACCTTGTTGTCCTAGCGACCAACCATGGTTGCAATGAACACTGTGAACTCTTCTGTTATGTTTTTTTTGTTGGGGGGGGGGGGGGGGGGGGGGTTATATCCAAGAAATGTGTTTAAATTGTTAAAAAATATATATACAGTATGTTTGGGAGATTTGGTGATATGAGAGCCAGTGACGAATAGTTACGTGAGTATGTCAGTAAAATACATATAATTTCTTTGTGTTCTTTAACATTTAAATGTGAAGAGATAGCTTTTCTTCTTGCTCCCTTGCAAAACTTACATCACCAAATATAATGACTTTGACTCAGAGTAAACACATCGGAAATGTGAATCGATATGAGTAGACTACAGTCTCTGTTGAGTCAATTTACAAACATTTCTCTAGTGTGTAGACTGCCTTCAGATATTTCCCTTCATGTTTTGTAAAAAATAGTTTATAGAGTGGTATCTGCAGCATCAGCTTCTATAATGTGTCCTTAAATCTCTCTTATTAAAATTGGATCTCAAATAGCATGTTGGCGGTGAGTAGAGTCAGGAGGAACTCATCTGTCATCAAACATGGACACTAGTTTGGGAATTTGCGGGGAATTCTGGATTGTTTACAGTATTTACTAATTAGACATGCAGAGTCAGTCTGCAGCACAACCTCTCCTCAATCAATACCAGTTAGGATGACTGTGTAGTTTACACAGTACTTGATTAATAGGAGCTTTTCCCCCATCAAACTAAATAAGTCTCCTTCTGTTTTCTGACTGAGTGACGTGAATAGAAATTGATATGGCCATGTTCTGTTTGCTTTGTGGGTTGAGAGGACACTTAAATGGAAAATTATTACATAAAATGTTGAATTTTCTGTTGTCTTTTAGGAACATCAATAGATGCTAAACAGCTATTTTCCTATCTGTTGCTATGGCACCATGATAACAGAATGGAAAAGTATAACTGTCTGTTATTCTATTATAGCCCCTTTTGATCAGTGGGATAATTATGTTCTGTGGAAAATGTAATCCCTCTGATCTTTGATTTAATTAGAACTGCTGGACTGGCCTAATCTGAGAGGTGTATATACAGTGCCAATATTCACTGTCTGGAAACAATGTCATGGTTGACGTTTCCTGCAGAAACATCATTTACAGAACTTATGGCAACTCCCTGACCTGCTGCCAGCGTACAGTCATTTAGGTCACCTTGAGGATGGTCTTGCAATTGTTACATAGCTACCCATGGGCCACACAAAAAAAAAAATCTTATTTTACAGTGTCTCATCTAAGACTACATTTTAGTCATTTTAGCAGACACTCTTATCCAGAGCGACTTACAGTTAGTGAGTGCATACATTTTCATACTGGCCCCCCGTGGGAAACGAACCCACAACCCTGGCGTTGCAAGCGCCATGCTCTACCAACTGAGCTACAGCAGACTACCATTTGAAATGCCCAGTGCAGTCAAAAACGTGATTTTCCTGTGGCATGGTTGAAATAATACTGTGAAGTTGTGAAAGTGATGATAATGTATTTTTAGTGTAAGAGCTGTTTGAAAAGACCGCCTGCAATTTCAGTCTGTTTTGGTGGAATGGAGTTTTGGCCTGCCTGGTAAATTAGTTAATAGACCAATAAGAAAGAGAGTTCCAAACCTTTCTGCCAATAACAGCTAGTCATCAGTTTTCCCCTCCCCACTCAGACCACTTCCAGACAGTCCTAGCTAAATTATTGCTTGAGAAATTGCTCTTTGCTAAGAAGCTGTTTTTGTTTCTTTTTGACCATTTTAATTGAAAACAAGCACAGTAAGGTACCAAATTGTTACCCAGAAATGATTTGATATTGAGATAAAAACGGTTGCATTGTACCTTTAACATATAATAAAGTATGTGGCTCCAGACTCCAAGCAGCACTGAAATGCAGCACATGCCAGCGAGAAATGCTAACAGGTGCGGGCTAAAAAACGGGAACAGACTGCGTGATGCAATCTCGCATACATCGGTGAAACATTCCATCCATACCGTTATAATTGTACACGAATGTATGTTTACATGTAAAATATATACAAATAACACTGATTGCATGACAAATTGTAGCTTTTGGGATGATTCAGCCTATGTTTGTGAGCAGTGTATTGCAACATAACCGTATGAATCAGCCGACGCATAAACATGACATATTTTCGCACTTAAATTTATATTTTACATTAATTATGGATTTGGTTGATGAAATGTTATGCATTTTTAAACAATGAAAAGCCCTGCTCCGCAAGCTTCCAGGCACAGTGGGTATGACTTTGTCTGAAAGTCGGCGGTATGCCTACAGCGCATCCAATTCAAGGGAGCGCACTCCAAGTGCGACTGTCTCAATCTTCTCAAATATAGATCAAATAAAATCAACAGTAGTCTATGTCATGCAGCATCTACAACTTCCCATAAGTAAATTATGAATTGCTACAAAGAGGTTGTTAAACCTTACCTGTTGCTCATTTGCAGACCAGGACAAAATCAAAGGTTAGTTGAAATTATAGTCCGGAAGTTATGTCCTCTGGTATCCACACTTTTCAAGGCGTATGTTTCTGTTTTGGAGTAATGTTGCCTTCTTGTTATGATCACAGCGATAACTGAAACTCCCTCATGTCACTGAAATGACTGGTCTTGAAAATGTGCTTAGCAAATAGTTCTCCAAAGCAATTTAAATAGGGTATACCGGCATGCTCCGCCTTCTGGTCCCTACCCAGCCAATAGTATTACAGAGAGGAAGAACGCGTTGATAGAGTAAATTTACACTGACGTATGAAACCGTGTGAGTGAAAATTCATAGGCTACAAACCGCAAGTAATGTTTGGGGAGACACTGTCAGGGGTTTGGAGAAGGAGGGTCATGCCTAACAACAAATGGGTAGATAAGTGGTTCTAATTCATATTGATGATCGATTGTTCGTTTTTGTGTTGCCTGGGGCGGGGGGGGGGGGGGGTCATCTCATTTCATTCTAAAGGTATATTCTTCTAGTCTAAAACCCCCACGGGGCAAGGGGGCAAGTTATATATTTCAACCTCTCCCTGACCCAGTCTGTAATACCTACATGTTTCAAGCAGACCACCATAGTCCCTGTGCCCAAGAACGCCAAGGTAACCTGTCTAAATGACTATCACCCTGTAGCACTTATATCTGTAGCCATGAAAATGTATGCACTCACTAACTATAAGTCGCTCTGGATAAGAGCGTCTGCTAAATGACTAAAATGTCAAATGTAAATGTAAATACTTTGAAAGGCTGGTCATGGCTCACATCAACACTATCATTCCAGACACCCTGGACCCACTCCAATTCATATACCGCCCCAAACAGTTCCTCAGACAATACTATCTCTGTTGCACTCCACACTGCCCTCTCCCACCTGGATAAGAGGTCACCTACACTGTAACAAATTGCTGTACATTTACAGCAAATGTTTTACAGTCAGCTACTGTAACTTTATATTACAGTGTAGTACTGTAAAGAGCAATGCATTACGCTGAAAAATTACAGTAAAGTACTGTATTACCTGTTTTGCTGTATATTTACAGTAGCATACTGTGCATTGTGGGAAAATGTGGGTGGCGAAAGAATCTCTGGCTCATTAACATATTTCAATGCATGCCTTGTACAAGGCCATATTTATTGCACCCTAGTGAGAATGCTGTACCCCACATAATACAGTACCATACTGTATTTTTTTAAATGTTTGACTTCTAGAGTAATTTACTGGCTACTGTGCTGCCAGTAATTTACTGTAATTCATTACCACCCTACAGAATACAGTACCATACTGTATTTTTGGAATCATAAAACCTTGTCCTGTAAATCTACAGTAAATTTCTGGCTACTATGCTGTCCAGTAATTAACTGTAATTCAGTACCATCCCACATAATACAGTACCATACTGTAATTCAGTACCATCCCACAGAATAGAATAACATACTATAATTCAGTACCATCCCACAGAATAGAATAACATACTGTAATTCAGTACCATCCCACAGAATAGAATAACATACTGTAATTCAGTACCATCCCACAGAATAGAATAACATACTGTAATTCAGTACCATCCCACAGAATAGAATAACATACTGTACTTTTGGAGTGCCCAAAACCTTTTGTGGTTGCACAGTATTGTTTACATTTACATTTTAGTCATTTAGCAGACGCTCTTATCCAGAGCGACTTACAGTTAGTGAATACATATTTTTTTATACTGGCCCCACGTGGGAATCGAACCCACAACCCTGGCGTTGCAAATGCCATGCTCTATCAACTGAGCTACATCCCTGCCGGCCATTCCCTCCCCTACCCTGGGCCAATTGTGCGCCGCCCATGAGTCTCCCGGTCGCGGCCAGCTGCAACAGAGCCTGGATTCGAACCAGGATCTCTAGTGGCACAGTTAGCACTGCAATGCAGTGCCTTAGACCACTGTGCCACTCAGGAGTATTGTTGTGGCTCATTAACACATTCTGAGGCTTGCCTTGTAATTGGCTGTACTTGTTGCAGCCGTTAGTGAGAGGTGATGTACCAATTTAAGTGATATGTGGTAGTAGTTCCCTAACAATTAAATGTATTGAACAAAAATATAAATGCAACGTGTAAAGTGTTGGTCCGATGTTTCATGAGCTGAAATAAAAGATTCCAGACATTTTCCAGACGTACAAAAAGCTTATTTCTCTCAAATGTTGTGCACAAATGTGTTTACATCCCTGTTAGTGAGCATTTGTCCTTCGCCAAAAGATAATCCATCCACCTGACAGGTGTGGCATATCAAGAAGTATGATCAAGAAGCATATTAAACGGCATGATCATTACACAGGTGCACCTTGTGCTGGAGACAATAAAAGGCCATTCTAAAATGTGCAGTTTTGTCACACAACACAATGCCACAGATGTCTCAAGTTTTGATGGAGCATGCAATATGCATGCTGACTGCAGGAATGTCCACCAGAGCTGTAGCCAGATAATTGAATGTTAATTTCTCTACCATAAGCCACCTCCAATGTCATTTTAGGGAATTTTACAGCACGCCCAACACGACCGCAGACCATGTGTAACCACATCCAACTTCTTCACCTGCAGGATCATCTGAGACCAGCCACCCGGACAGCTGATGAAACTGAGGAGTATTTCTGTCTGTAATAAAGCCCTTTTGTGGGGAAAAACTCATTCTGATTGGCTGGGCCTGGCTCCCCAGTGGGTGGGCCTATGCCCTCCCAGGCCCACCCATGGCTGCGCACCAGCCCAGTCATGTGAAATCCATAGATTACAGCCTAATTTATTCATTTCAATTGACTGATTTCCTTATATGAACTGTAACTCAGTTAAAATCGTTGAAATTGTTGCATATTGCATATTCTATTTTTGTTCAGTGTATCTGCTCAAAAAAATAAAGGGAACACTAAAATAACACATCCTAGATCTGAATGAATGAAATAATCTTATTAAATACTTTTTTCTTTACATAGTTGAATGTGCTGACAACAAAATCACACAAAAAAGATCAATGGAAATCAAATGTATCAACCCATGAAGGTCTGGATTTGGAGTCACCCTCAAAATTAAAGTGGAAAACCACACTACAGGCTGATCCAACTTTGATGTAATGTCCTTAAAACAAGTCAAAATGAGGCTCATTAGTGTGTGTGGCCTCCACGTGCATGTATGACCTCCCTACAACGCCTGGGCATGCTCCTGATGAGGTGGCGGATGGTCTCCTGAGGGATCTCCTCCCAGACCTGGACTAAAGCATCCGCCAACTCCTGGACAGTCTGTGGTGCAACGTGGCGTTGGTGGATGTAGCGAGACATGATGTCCCAGATGTGCTCAATTGGATTCAGGTCTGGGGAACGGGCGGGCCAGTCCATAGCATCAATTCCTTCCTCTTGCAGGAACTGCTCACACACTCCAGCCACATGAGGTCTAGCATTGTCTTGCATTAGGAGGAACCCAGGGCCAACCGCACCAGCATATGGTCTCACAAGGGGTCTGAGGATCTCATCTCGGTACCTAATGGTAGTCAGGCTACCTCTGGCGAGCACATGGAGGGCTGTGCGGCCCCCCCAAAGAAATGCCACCCCACACCATGACTGACCCACCGCCAAACCGGTCATGCTGGAGGATGTTGCAAGCAGCAGAACGTTCTCCACGGAGTCTCCAGACTCTGTCACGTCTGTCACGTGCTCAGTGTGAACCTGCTTTCATCTGTGAAGAGCACAGGGCGCCAGTGGCGAATTTGCCAATCTTGGTGTTCTCTGGCAAATTCCAAACGTCCTGCACGGTGTTGGGCTGTAAGCAGAACCCCCACCTGTGGATGTCGGGCCCTCATACCACCCTCATGGAGTCTGGAGTCTGTTTCTGACCGTTTGAGCAGACACATGCACATTTTTGGCCTGCTGGAGGTCATTTTGCAGGGCTCTGGCAGTGCTCCTCCTGCTCCTCCTTGCACAAAGGCGGAGGTAGTGGTCCTGCTGCTGGGTTGTTGCCCTCCTACGGCCTCCTCCACGTCTCCTGATGTACTGGCCTGTCTCCTGGTAGCGCCTCCATGCTCTGGACACTACGCTGACAGACACAGCAAACCTTCTTGCCACAGCTCGCATTGATGTGCCATCCTGGATGAGCTGCACTACCTGAGCCACTTGTGTGGGTAGTAGACTCCGTCTCATGCTACCACTAGAGTGAAAGCACCGCCAGCATTCAAAAGTGACCAAAACATCAGCCAGGAAGCATAGGAACTGAGAAGTGGTCTGTGGTCACCACCTGCAAAACCAGTCCTTTATTGGGGGTGTCTTGCTAATTGCCTATAATTTCCACCTGTTGTCTTTTCCATTTGCACAACAGCATGTGACATTTATTGTCAATCAGTGTTGCTTCCTAAGTGGACAGTTTAATTTCACAGAAGTGTGATTGACTTGGAGTTACATTGTGTTGTTTAAGTGTTCCCTTTATTTTTTTGAGCAGTGTATATATATAGGGGACAGATCAGAGTCATAGCAAGTCACAAACCTAATGATTGAGTGTTTGTTTAGCCGTGTCCTTTTGGTCTGTTTTGCCCTGTAATCGCAGCCAGCTTGGAAGCCTTTTTTTTCGGCCTCTAGAGGTGCTATTGATATAAAACAACAAATATTCATTGGTATGCTGTAATATATAATTACTATTCACTGTTAGCGCTTGCTCTAGTTTGATTAAAATACAATTTCACAATAAAGTACTGTATTGCTGTTTTTGCTGTATATTTACTGCGGCGTTCTGTAAATGATGGTGCATTGTGGAAACATTTTGTGGGAGGGGAAAGAATCCATGGTTCATTAACGTATTCTGAGGCGTGCCTTGTAAGTGGCTATATTTGTTGCACCCCTTAGGGAGAATGCTGTACCAATTGATCTGATGTGTGGTAGTAAAGCCTTAACAATTTAATGTATATAGGCGAGATAGCGCAGAGTGACAATGGGTCTTAAACCTTTAATGGTTGAATATTAAAGCCGTGTCCTTTTGATGTGTTCTGCCCTGTAATCACAGTCATTTTGGAAACCTTTGTTTTGGCCTCTAAAAGTGCAAGTGATATAAATCAAAAAATATTCATAAAGATGCTGTACTATTCAAATACCTAGCAGCCAACCTTGCGTTAAGCCCATGTAATTACAGTAAAAGACTATTTAAAAATAAAATAAAATATTACAGTAGCATTTACTTTCTTAAAGTATGATATGCTAATTTTACAGTATTGTACCATGTCATTGCTCTGCATTTTCCAGTAACTGATGGCAAGTTACTGTGTATATTACAGTAATGTAATTTGCACTAACCAGAGATGGGCAACGGTATATTCAAACAGTATTTTGTTACAAATAGAAGATATGTTGAAGACCAATGTATCCTTAACTACAACAACATTTCCAGTAATGGTTACAGAAACATTTTACTTGCTATGACTGTGGTATGTGGTTTTTTATCAACCTTAGATGAATGCACTGACTGGAAGTCACTCTGGACAAGAGCGTCTGCTAAATGACCAAAATGTAAAAATTTACATTTACAAAGCACACTGCTGGGTATTATTCTAATGAGCTCCGCCCTCAATCTATTTGTATTTTGATCAAATTTGGTCTTGTTTGGGTGCAGAGGTCATTAGAATAATATCCAGCAGTGTGCTTTTTTGCAAGTGTTGATTTTTACATTTACATTTTGGTCATTTAGCAGACACTCTTATCCAGAGCGACTTACAGTACAGTCAGTGTAACTAAGGTAAACAAGAATATACCACAGTCATAGCAAGTAAAAAGATTATGTTACTGTTACCGAGAATGTTGTAGTTAAGCGGGCTAGTTGCAAGTATACACTACCGGTCAAAAGTTTTAAAACACCTACTCATTCAAGGGTTTTTCTTTATTTTTACTATTTTCTACATTGTAGAATAATAGTGAAGACATCAAAACTATGAAATAACACATATGGAATCATGTAGTAACCAAAAAAGTGTTAAACAAATCAAAATATATTTTATATTTCAGATTCTTCAAATAGCCACCCTTTGCCTTGACGACAGCTTTGCACACTCTTGGCATTCTCTCAACCAGCTTCATGAGGTGAACCACTGTGCTTCCAGTAAAGCACTGTAAATTCTAGAAATACAGCATGTTGCTGTAGTCAGGTATTCCAGTAATATGCTTCTGGGCTGCCAGTAATTTACTGTCAATTTACAGTAACCTACTGGCTACTGTGCTGCCAGTAATTTACTTAAAAAATTACTGGACATTTTTTACAGTGTATGTGAGAATGCTGTTCATTGACTATAGCTCAGCGTTCAACACCATAGTGCCCTCCAAGCTCATCACTAAGCTCAGAACCCTGGGACTGAACACCTCCCTCTGAAACTGGATCCTGGACTTCCGGACGGGCCGCCCCCTGCTGGTGAGTGTAGGCATGGCCTCGCATGACTCGAACACCATCAAGTTTGCTGATGACACGACAGTGATGAAACAGCCTATAGGGAGAAGGTAATTGACCTGGTAATATGGTGCAAGGACAACAACGTCAGCAAGACAAAGGAGCTGACCGTCGACTACAGGAAACAAAGGGTCGAGTATGCCCTCATCCACATCGACGGGGCTGTAGTGGAGCGAGTAGAGCTTCAAGTTTCTCGGTGTCCACATCACCAAGGAATTAACATGGTCCACACACACCAACACAGTCGTGTACCGTTGAGGGCATCTTGCTGCACCGTTGAGGGCATCTTGCTGCACCATTGAGGGCATCTTGCTGCACCATTGAGGGCATCTTGCTGCGCCATTGAGGGCATCTTGACTGGCTGTATTACCACTTCGTATGACAACTGCTCGGCATTCGACAGCAAGGCGCTACAGACGGTGATGAGGACAGCCCAGTACATCACAGGAGCTCTCTGCCATCCAGGACCTCTATACCAGGCGGTGTCAGAGGAAGGCCCGGAAAATCGTCAAAGACCCCAGCCACCCAAGGCATAGACTGTTCACACTGCTACCTCACGGCAAACGGTACTTGAACGTCAAGTCTGGGACCAAACGGCTCCTGAACAGCTTCTACCCCCAAGCCATGAGAACAGTTAATCAAATGGCCACCCGGACTATTTGCATTTATTCTTTTTTGCACTGACTGTCTTGCACTGACTCTATGCACACTTACTGACACTCCAACACACACACACACACACACACACACACACACACACACACACACACACACACACACACACATGCATATTAATGCCACACACACACACACTTTTACACTCTTCACATACGCTGCTGCTACTCTGTTTATTATCTATCCTGATTGCCTAGTCACTTCACTTTCATCCCTACCTACATGTGCAAATTGCCTCAACTACCTCAACTACCTCGTACCCCTGCACATTAACTTGGTACCTGTACTCCTTGTATATAGCCTCGCTATTGTTATCTATTGTTTTACTATTTTCTATTCTTATTTGCAAATGTTCTTACTTTTTAACTCTGCATCGGTGGGAAAGGGCTCGTAAGTAAGTATTTCACGGTAAAGTCTGCACCTGTTGTATTCGGTGCATGTGACAAATACATTTTTATTAGATTTGATAAAACTCCTAAATTTGCTCCACTGTTCAGGCAATAGGCTACTGTTTCTGTCCCAGAGTAAAGAGTTGTTAGAAATTATTGAAATGGATCAAACTTTTTATCGTTGGCTTCAAAAGTGCCTATTACAGAAATGATGCATCACTCCATCCCACCTGAAGATATTACCCTACACAGGGCGCGAACTGGCCATCTGTCAGTTCTGGCAAATGCCAGAGGGGCTGGACCGTCTTCTAGTTGGGTGGGCTGTTCAAAAATGTACAACCAAAATATATATAAAACATTTTTGGGCGATGGCTCTTGGGCCTGTTAAGATTTTTTAAAATAATTTTTGCACAATTTCTCTGTTGTCATAATATAGAATAATGAGCATTTGAGCGATCAGTGGGCAACGGCCAGCTGCCCTACCAAGATGGGCCGGCCCGGTTTTCTGATTGGCAGAGCTGGTCGCGAATTCACAATCAAAGTGAAACGTGCATCAGCAGAGACTCTCTGTCATCAGTCAGCAAAGATCATGGATCGTAAAAAAAAACGGAAAGGTGGTGCTGAAATAGTTAGAGAGACGAGAAAAAAAAGCCCCGTAAGAAATTGAAATTAACCGACTTCTTTTTCTAAAAGTTCTGGCTCTGCTGGTCCAGGTGTTGTGACTGAGAAAACCAATGCACAGACAGAGCAGCTGCTGCTGCTGCAGAGAACAATGCAGTCGGAAAAAAAACAGAGAAATACTCACACTGACACAGATGTAGCCTACGTTGTATTTTATTTTATTTATTTTACCTGTATTTTACCGGGTAAATTGACTGAGAACACATCATCATTTACGGCAACGACCTGGGAAATAGTTACAGGGGAGAGGAAGGGGGATGAATGGGCCAATTGGAAGCTGGGGATGATCAGGTGGCCATGATTGTATGAGGGGCCAGGTTGGGAATTTATCCAGGGTTAACACCCCTACTCTTACGATAAGTGTCATGGGATCTTTAGTAACCACAGAGAGTCAGGTCACCCGTTTAACGTCCCATCCGAAAGACAGCACCCTACACAGGGCAATGTCCCCAATCACTGCCTACTGCTGCCAGTTAATATTTTGGCTGAACTGTATATCATGTGAAAGAGTAGGCGAATTTACACTTTAAAAAAGGGGGGGGATTCTGGGAACACATATGACAGGCACTAACTTGCAATAGCCATAAAAAGTAATTACCATCACATAAGCCAATAGACATCTATTAGACATGTATACAGGTGCTTTTTATTAAATACAAGTCATTATGTATTACAATGAAACACTGAATTAATGCATAATAATTAATAAACAATCCGTATTAATCTGTTAAAGGTGAAAATCGAGGACTGTCTGCGTATTTTAATTTCTTTATCCGTGTTTATTCACTTCTGAATATCAGTCTCTTCAGCCGGCAAGTTTTTACATATTGTATTTGTCTTTAAAATAAGCTGGTTAAAAATAGCTTGTTAAAAAGGGAGGAGGACCATGTTTTGCCAATCACTGGTACATTAAAAGTTGAGAAACGCTGTACTATATAGTGTTCTGCCTGTGTTATGTGGGCGAAGTGATGTGAGCTGGTGTGGATAAAATGTCACGGCTGAATATTTGTCCCAGTCTGCCCCTGTCCTTACATGTGTCCTTACTCCTGAGTGACGCAGTGGTCTAAGGCACTGCATCGCAGTGCTAACTGTGCCACTAGAGATCCTGGTTCGAATCCAGGCTCTGTCGCAGCCGGCCGCGACCGGGAGACTCATGGGCGGTGCACAATTGGCCCAGCGTCATCCAGGGTAGGGGAGGGAATGGCCGGCAGGGATGTAGCTCAGTTGATAGAGCATGGCGTTTGCAATGCCAGGGTTGTGGGTTTGATTCCCACGGGGGGCCAGTATAAAAAGATATGTATTCACTAACTGTAAGTCGCTCTGGATAAGAGCGTCTGCTAAATGACTAAAATGTAAATGTAATGTGTGCTCTCAAGAAAATATACACTGAGCGCACAAAACATTAGGAACACCTTCCTAATATTGAGTTGCATCCTCTTTTGCCCTCAGAACAGCCTCAATTTCTTCAGGGCATTGACTCTACAAGGTGTCGAAAAGTGTTCCACGGGGTTGCTGGCCCATGTTGACTCCAATGCTTCCCACAGTTGTGTCAAATTGGCTGGATGTTTCTTTGGGTGGTGGACCATTCTTAATGCACAAGGGAAACTGTTGAGTGTGAAAAACCCAGCAGCATTGCAGTTCTTGACACACTCAAACCGGTGCGCCTGGCACCTACTACCATACCCCGTTCAAAAGGCATTTCAATATGTTTTATTGTCCATTCACCCTCTGAATGGCACACATACACAATCCATGTCTCAATTGTCTCACGGCTTAAATATCCGTCTCCTCCCCTTCATCTACACTGACTGAAGTGGACTTAACAGATGACATCAATAAGGGATAATAGCTTCACCTGGATTCACCTGGTCAGTCAATGTCATGGAAAGAGCAGGTGTTCCTAATGTTTTGTACACTCAGTGTACATTCTTTTTTGATCTAGCTATTTATCTAGGATATTTCCATGTTGTTTATGGTAAAATGCAAACGTGTTTAGTAGGGAAAAGTTGTTCTAACTTCCAACGTTATATTTAGGTTATCTTCCTCCACTATAAACGTTCTGAGGATGTTTATGCATTAAACGTTTAATTTCAGGTCAAGATCATGCCTGTCTTGCTCTATGGGATGCCATGCGATGGGAGCAGGATGCTTACTAATGATAAGCTCTGACCCATATCCAACCTCTCAGTGCTATTCGGGATCTTTGGGGCATCCCTACCCTAAACCCTAACCCTAATCTTAACCCTGACCCTAACCTTAAACATAACCATAGCCGTCACAATCAATCAAATGTATTTATAAAGCCCTTTTTACATCAGCAGATGTCATAAAAGTGCTTATACAGAAACCCAGTCTAAAACCCCAACCAGCAAGCAATGCAGATGTAGAAGCACAGTGGCTAGGAAAAACTCCCTAGAAAGGCAGGAACCTAGGAAGATACCTAGAGAGGACCTAACCCCAACCTTAACCCTTACGTTAACCATTTAAAATGTCAACTTCAATGGGTTAAGGATGTCCCTGAATAGCACTTTTCTGCACACTTTGAACTGCTTATGTGTGTTATATTTTAGACACTCTATTAATAGCAGGTCCTATATTTAGCTGTATGTTTGCTTTTCATGCCCAATTTACAACTACAGGAGTCAGACAGACGGTCATGCCGCTCCGGGCCACAAGGTGGAGAGCACGAGACTGACATTGGAACATGATTGGCCCCCCACACGAGCTCTCCTGTGATGCTGTGGGGAGGAAGTATGAGCGAGCAACATGGAGAGATGTCTTATCCAGAGTGCATCAATCTTAAGATAGCTAGGTGAGACAACAACATGTCATAATCATATCAAGTACATTTACACCACATGTTTTATGTCTTGGACAATATTGTAGTTCTTTGATAGATTTACTATGCTCTGAAGAAAACATTATACTGCCTTAATGACATTACTGCATTAAACATCCCTGTGAAAATCAAAGCAACTGAAAGGCATGTGCAGAGTCAGTGTGATCTGCTTTCTGCACGTCGAAGTTCCCTTGTCATTCAGTGCCTTTGTTCTTACAGACATACACCAGATACACCAGATGCCAGGTGCTGCACTGCCACCAATGACACAGAGCTGGGTACTGTGTAAATGCCAGGTATTGCGCTGCAGTGTGTATCCAGTTGGAAGAGGCCATGCCAAGACTAACAGGCATTCAACACCACAATGACCACAATATGTCCTTAAATAAATGTTTACACACCCAATTACAGGTTAACTACTGTAACTAAAGACTGAGTAACAGGCTATCAATGCTGATGGTTATACAGTAACATTAAGTAACAACATGTCAAGGATGGTCAATGGAAACAGGATGCACCTGAGCTCAATTTGGGGTCTCATAGCAAAGGGTCTGAATACCTATGTAAATAAGGTAGTTCATTATTTTGTTTTTTTTATACATTTACAAAAATGTCTAAAAACCTGTTTTCGCTTTGTCATTATGGGGAATTTTGTGTAGATTTATGAGATGTTTATTTTATTTAACCCATTTTAGAATAAAGCTGTAAGGTGTCTGAATACTTAAACTAAGTACGAATAAACTGTAAGTAACAATGAGTCATGAACGTTACTACTTGCTGCATATTCAAGGCAATACTCTGAGAACCAGTTTTTCAAAAGATTTCGCCTGTCGGTTAGAATTAAACACACAGATATATAATGAATAGAGTGGACAAATCATTGTCTTGAATAGGGACGCCTGTTCTATTCATTCTATTTCTATGCATGTATTCCTAGCCGATAGGCGAAATTCAGCTAGATGATAAATACAAAAAAACTGGGCCCTGATGATTGATTTGTCAATGATGAAACTACCAACAACAACAAACCACCATCAGTACATCTACGTCTACTACAAATTATAATAGTAGGTAATAGGGGGGAGGCGTTTTAATGATCAGTGTATACTGCAACATACTGTAATGTGTATTTACAGTATACACAGCATGTGTGCAAAAGATCACACATCATGTTTTTAAAGGTCCCGTACAGTCAAAATCACATTTTTTTTTTCTTCATGAAATTGGATGATATTTGGATGAAACCAGATCAAAGTAGGATAACCAAAGTATGAAAAATGACCGTTGCTTCTACAGTACATTGATAAAGTTTGATCGTAAAGTTACTGGTCCCCTCCCCCATGTCAACCACTTGGATTCAGGAGGCGGGATTACTATGGGCATTTTGTGACATCACAAAAAGCTTCTCAGTTTAATACACCAAATCAAATCAAATTGTATTTGTCACATGCGCCGAATACAACAGGTGTAGACCTTACAGTGAAATGTTTAATTACAAGCCCTTAACCAACAATGCAGTTTTAAGAAAGAATACCTAAAAAATAAAAAATAAAAAGAAACAAATAATTAAAGAGCAGCAGTAAAAATAACAATAGTGAGGCTATATACAGGGGGTACCGGTACCGAGTCAGTGTGCGGGGGCACCGGTTAGTTGAGATAATATAGGTAATATGTACATGTAGGTAGAGTTATTAAAGTGACTATGCATAGATAGTAAACAGAGAGTAGCAGCAGCGTAAAATACTAAACAGTCCAAGAAGCTGTTTAGAAGCCTCTTGCACCTAGACTTGGCACTCCGGTAGTGCTTGCCGTGCGGTAGCAGAGAGAACAGTCTATGACTAGGGTGGCTGGAGTCTTTGACAATTTTCCGGGCCTTCCTCTGACACCGCCTGGTATAGAGGTCCTGGATGGCAGGAAGCTTGGCCCCAGTGATGTACCAATGGTAACATCTTATTATTTTACCTGATATAAATTCGCTGCATTGCTCTCCGTTACTCTAGAGATTGTGCTTATTTATTGGCCCATTGAACCTTATCGCGCCCAGTAGTTAACTCAGTGGATATTGCTAAAACAATGACGTCATATCTGAGACAGGGCCGTAGCTACATATCAGGACACAGAGTCAGGGTCTCGACTTACTGTTCAGAGTTTGAACAGTAGAATACACAAGGCGCAATTTCGAAACTTGGGGAGGAGACAGGTTAAAGAAGGATGTTTAAGCATTGAGACAATTGACAGGTGGATTGTGTATGTGTGCCATTCAGAGGGTGAATGGCACACAAGACAGATAATGTAAGTGCCTTTGAACAGGGTATGGTAGTAGGTGCCAGGTGCACGTGTTTGAGTCATGAACTGCAAAGCTGCTGGGTTTTTTCACGCTCAACAGTTTCCCGTGTGTATCAAGAATGGCCCACCACCCGAAGGACATCCAGCCAACTTGACAGAACTGTGGGAAACATTGGAGTCAACATGGGCCAGCATCCCTGTTGGAACCGTAAATGAGTCTAGCTAGTCTAGCCAGCTATCTAAACTTGTAGTCATCATGGCAGAATTACCGACTGGACACACACGCCCAGGGGCCCTGACATCCAGGGGGCCCACATTGATTTTGTTAGTTACTCTTACTCAGATATCACACTAACATGGCATAAGTCATGGCAAAATGTGTACAATTGCAGGAAATTAGCTGTAAAACTGCAACAACAAAAACAGTTATGTAAAACAGACATAGTTGTTCACCGTTTGTTAAAAATTATAGTTTTAAAGTTAATGTGTAGCGGCTAATTGTATAGCTAATAGGCTTTCTGTTTGTAGATGGACTGAGGTGAACGAAGCTACAGCAACCAATGTGATAAAGGCTGGGGTCATTTCTGCTTGTTTTTGCTGTTCTCCAAATAGCATTTTAGAGTTTGAAATTGTATAGAAATGCAGTAAATGTCAGTACATCACTGTGGTTTTAGTTTTACTCAATTTACACACATACAGATTTTACTAAACACTTACAAAATAAAACAGCATTTTATCTCACACCTCAAAACACATTTTAAAAATAAATGGGTCTTTGTACAGTACTTTCTGTTGGAGATTACAGTAGTTCTCCTTTTCTTATGTATTAGTTACTGTAAAACCTTCCCAAAATCATGATTGTCTTCTGCATCTCTTTTCTTTCCGTATCTTATTTATCATATTGAGGAGCAGACTTTGTAATATTGTTTGTGTTATACTGTGACTCCATCATAGATACTAAGTTTGACAATAAGGCAATGAAATGCCAGCAACACGACAGCAGAAGTTAGAATGTTAGCCTGTTAGATGTAATCTAAACTATATAATCTAACATGTAATCTGAAATGTAATCTATGTAATCCCAAAGGTAATTATTTATCATGAGAGGGCCATAAACAATAACTAGTTATAAATTACTGAGGTGTAGTCACTTTTAAGGACACAAGCTCAAATATGTACACAGTACAAATATTTGATGAAATATTCAACAAAACGTATGTTAAGAATAAGGCTTGAAGTGACTTACGTATATGCTTTCTAAATATAGTACAGTCAAATTATAAAATCGTTAACTATAAGATTTCACCTTCCTTATAACTGTAAAATACTGTACATATTTATACGTTTAGTGTTAAAGAAACATTTGCATATTTTCTAAAGGTCTCTCTTGATTAAAACTTCTGCCGCCACCCTTCTGAACATCGGACAGGGCTCTGGCTTGTCCGTCTACGACAAACAGAAAGTGTTTTTTGTTTAAAATCTATGAATGATTTTAGATTACTTTGATAAAGTTGGCTATAAATCAATCTCTGAATGTGCTTGATCAGGGATGGGCAACTGGTGGCCCGTGACCCACCTTTTGTAGGCCCTCGGATCAATTTCAATATTATTATTTTTTGGGGGGGTTGTGCATCAGCAGATTATGTCAGTCACTGACAGTCATTCAATTAGCCCATGTCAACAAATGTGTTTTTTAGATTGGTAAATTAGTCTAACCAGCTATCACAGTGGGCCCCCATTGATTTTATAAGTCACTCTCACTCAGATCTCCTATTAACATGGCATAAGTCAGGGCTAAATGTGTAGAATTGCAGGCAACAACATTTTGCTTAGGGCCCCCAAAAGGCTCTCTGGGTGTGGATGTGGATGTGGGAACTGGCCCCCACCCTCATCTAAGTTGCCCATCCTTGTGCTAGAGCGACAAAAATAACTATATTCTGCTGCGCTAGGATGTCAGGATTGGAGGCATGTGCTTTGTCAGTGGCTTTGATGTATCGTTCAGCAAGGAGTTGATGGACAGTCAGAAGAGCGAATGAAACGGTAGGCGGGAAATCCCAGCTTCAAGTAGTGTCAGATTTCACAGCCTGAGTCATAGGCTAAAGAGATATACTCCTGAGTCTGTGGGAACTCGGGCTATTGCTGAATGCAAGCCTTTTCGGTATACGGTGTACACAGATCAATTTATAAGCGGAAATGCTGGTTGGAACCTGTACCAGACCCACCCTATTAAGGGACTATAATAATATATACTATATGACATTTAGCAGACTACTTCTAAGTGGCTAACCTGTGCAGAATGCCAGCCTGCTCTTACTGTTGCCTGTGAAAACATTGTCAAATATTCCACGAGTTCATTTGTATTTTATTCTATTTTAACTTTTCCTTTTACCAGGTTAGTCTCATTGATGTTAACAATCTATTTTATTTAGTATTTTATTAGGATCCCCATTAGCTGTTGCGAAAGCAGCAGCTACTCTTCCTGGGGTCCACACAAAACATGACACATGATAAAATACGGAATATTAATAGACAAGAACAGCTCAAGGACAGAACTGAAAAGGCAGACGTGGCCAACATATCAATACATACACACAAACTATCTAGGTCAAATAGAGGAGAGGCGTTGTGCCGTGAGGTGTTGCTTTATCCGTTTTTTTGAAAACAGGTTTGCTGTTCATTTGAGCAATATGAGATGGAAGGAAGTTCCATGTAATAATGGCTCTATATAATACTGTATGCTTTCTTGAATTTGTTCTGTATTTGGGGACTGTGAAAAGACCCCTGGTGGCATGTCTGGTTGGGTAAGTGTGTGTGTCAGAGCTGTGTGTAATGTAAACAATGTGGAATTTTGAACACATTAATGTTTGTTATAAAAATAAGAAGTGATGCAGTCAGTCTCTCCTCAACTCTTAGCCAAGAGAGGCATGCATAGTATTTATATTAGCCCTCTGACTACAATGAAGAGCAAGACGTATCGCTCTGTTCTGGGCCAGCAGAAGCTTAACTGTCTTTCCCAGCAACCACACGAATGGACAATCAAGATAAGACAAAACTAGACAAAACTAGAGCCTGCAGGACTTGGTGTCAAAAAAGCAAAGCATCTCTTTATTACGGACAGACCTCTCCCCATCTTTACAACCATTGAATCTACCGTTGAAGTCGGAGGTTTACATACACCTTAGCCAAATACATTTAATCTCCGTTTTTCACAATTCCTGACATTTAATCCTAGTACAAATTCCCTGTCTTAGGTCAGTTAGGATCACCAATTTATTTTAAGAATGTGAAATGTCAGAATAATAGCAGAGAGAGTGATTTATTTCAGCTTTTATTTCTTTCATCACATTCCCAGTGGGTCAGAAGTTTACATACACTCAATTAGTATTTGGTAGCATTGCCTTTAAATTGTTTAACTTGGGTCAAATGTTTTGGGTAGCCTTCCACAAGCTTCCCACAATAAGTTGGGTGAATTTTGGCCCATTCCTCCTGACAGAGCTGGTGTAACTGAGTCAGGTTTGTAGGCCTCCTTGCTCGAACACGCTTTTTCAGTTCTGCCCACACATTTTCTATAGGATTTGAGGTCAGGGCTTTGTGATGTCCACTCCAATACCTTGACTTTGTTGTCCTTAAGCCATTTTGGCACAACTTTGGAAGTATGCTTGAGGTCATTGTCTATTTGGAAGACCCATTTGCGACCAAGCTTTAACTTCCTGACTGATGTCTTGAGATGTTGCTTCAATATAGCCACATAATTTTCCTTCCTCATGATGCCATCTATTTTGTGAAGTGCATCAGTCCCCCCTGCAGCAAAGCACCCCCACAGCATGATGCTGCCACCCCCGTGCTTCACGGTTGGGATGGTGTTCTTCGGCTTGCAAGCCTACCCCCTTTTTCCTCCAAATATAACGATGGTCATTACGGGCAAACTATTCTATTTTTGTTTCATCAGACCAGAGGACATTTCTCCAAAAAGTACGATCTTTGTCCCCATGTGCAGTTGCAAACCGTAGTCTGGCTTTTTTATGGCGGTTTTGGAGCAGTGGCTTCTTCCTTGCTGAGCGGTCTTTCAGGTTATGTCGATATAGGACTTGTTTTACTGTGGATATAGATACTTTTGTACCTGTTTCCTCCAGCATCTTCACAAGGTCCTTTGCTGTTGTTCTGGGATTGATTTGCACTTTTCGCACCAAAGTACGTTCATCTCTAGGAGACAGAACGCGTCTCCATCCTGAGCGGTATGATGGCTGCGTGGTCCCATGGTGTTTATACTTGTGTACTATTGTTTGTACAGATGAACGTGATACCTTCAGGCGTTTGGAAATTGCTCCCAAGGATGAACCAGACTTGTGGAGGTCTACAATTCTTTTTCTAAGGTCTTGGCTGATTTCCTTGGATTTTCCCATGATGTCAAGCAAAGAGGCACTGAGTTTGAAGGTAGGCGTTGAAATACATCTACAGGTACACCTCCAATTGACTCAAATGATGTCAATTAGCCTATCAGAAGCTTCTAAAGCCTTTACATCATTTTCAGGAATTTTCCAAGCTGTTTAAAGTCACAGTCAACTTAGTATATGTAAACTTCTGACCCATTGGAATTGTGATACAGTGAATTATAAGTGAAATAATCTGTCTGTAAACAATTGTTGGAAAAATTACTTGTGTCATGCACAAAGTAGATGTCCTAACCGACTTGCCAAAACTATAGTTTGTTAACAAGAAATTTGTGGAGTGGTTGAAAGAAATGTTTTAATGACTCCAACCTAAGTGTATGTAAACTTCCGACTTCAACTGTATATGTTTTGACCATGACAGTTTACAATCTAAGGTAACACCAAGGAATTTAGTCTCCTCAACTTGTTCAACAGCCACACCATTCATTACCAGATTCAGCTGGGGTCTAGAACTTAGGGAATAATTTGTACCAAATACAATATTCTTAGTTTTAGAGATGTTCAGGACCCGTTTATTACTGGCCACCCATTCCAAAACAGACTGCAACTCTTTGTTAAGGGTTTCAGTTACTTCATTAGCTGTGGTTGCTGATGTGTATATGGTTGAATCATCAGCATACATGGACACACATGCTTTGTTTAATGCCAGTGGCATTATAAATAAAAATGTACCAATGACTTCATCTCTGAAGTGCTAAGGAAGACCAGCCCACTCTCAAAAAGAGGGTACAGTGATGAGTGAGGGCTTTGGAGTTAGTAACAAACCTGAACGCCCCATGGTACACAGTGTCCAGCATATGTAATGACATCACAGGGGCATACAATATAAACTCAACTTGAGCTTAAGCTTTTTCACAAGACCTACGATGTTTAACGGGTGAGACACTCATCTATCAAGAAACCCAAGTACCTGACCTATGATGTGGGGTTTAAAGGTGAGACACTCATCTATCAAGAAACCCAAGTACTTGTTAGTTGGAAAAACAATCAACTTTATCTTTTCAGCATTTAAAAGGAACTTCAGCTTACAGAGCTGAGTCTGGACAATAGTAAAGGCAGACTGCAATGGCCATGTTTCTGAATGGCCATTGGGCCAGTTACAATGAAATTGTGTTGGTATCGCCATGTCAGCAGAACATCCTACGTCAGAATGGGGTTCCTTGGAAGACACAAATGTCCGTGGTCCTCACAAACTGCTGCGATAGTAGCAACCGTGGCTGCATGTACCTCAGGTTCTGTGGTGCCTTTGACCAGTTCCACAGTCACCATCGGGGGTGTGCCATCCATGCTCGGGCGCTTGGGGCGCGGGGAGTGACGTGGGGAACGCCGAAGCTTTATTTGCTCGTACTCCTCCGCACTGACCTCCGGAACCAGGACCTTAGCAATGTGGTGGAACATGGAATAGTTTACCTTGTAGTACTCCAGGTTTACATTCAGCATCTCTTGGAACAGCTGTCCCCAATGGATCTCGTCGGGTGTGTAGGAGGTACGAGTCTGGCGCAGGATGCCCGTCGAGTCATCCGTGTAGGTGAAGGACACCACAAGCTCAAAATCGTCTTTCCGAAGATCCTCCAGGCTCATGCGGTAGAGTGGACTACTGGGCTCAATAATGTGGAAGATGGTGGTTGGTATGGCTAAAAGGATATCACTCTGTTTGATTTCCAGGTCCTTGTAGTTGACGTCCACCCTCCCCGTGGCATGCATGGTGGGGCGGAAGATTTGGGCACGAGCCGTCCCCTCCACCATGTGGTGCCGGCGGAAGTCCCCGATCCTCCATGACAGGCACAAACGTCCGTTTCGCAGGTTGATGACAGCGCAGTTGCTGAAGCCTACCGTCTGCGTCAGTTTCCGTGTCGATGCCATCTCCGCCACAGCGATACCGATGACAAATGTATCAATAAAACAGCTGATGACATCCTGCACGGTCACGACGATGATTGCCACCATGCAGTTCTCCGACATCCCTCTAAAACCGTAACCGATCGAGGTCTGGGTCTCCAATGAGAATAGGAAAGCCGCAGTGAAGTCCCTCACCTCGTACATACAAGGGGCGTTGGTAGGGTCCTTCATGTCGCCATTAGCCAGGGCGATCAACCAGTAGAGGATGCCGAAGAAGAGCCAGGAGAGAATGTAAGAGAGGGTGAAGATGAGGAACATAACCCTCCACCTGATCTCCACCAGCGTAGTAAAGATGTCAGTGACGTACATGAGCCACTCCTCAGGGACATGGCGGAACAGGACATTGCAGTTGCCATCTTTGCGGACGTAGCGACGCTTCTTGTGCTGGTAGCCGATCTCGGCCTTCACGGCGAACAGCGGGGTGGTGTAGGTGTCGATGGAGGGATCAGAGGGACTGACCTCAGTGTAGTCATTGTTCATCCTGTAAGATCTGGGAAGAGGAAAATAATGTTTAGTGGTTTTATTATCTAACGTATAACACTGAAAATGTCACTGTTATGAATTGTGGTCTTTAGATTAGGTGGACAAACCGTGAATTGGCTCTGGGTTCAGAGATTATGAATTGAGTATTATGTACCAGAACACTGAAATCAAACATATTCACCTTCATTCGGAATACATATATTTACTAGAATATGGTGGCATTTGAAGGACAACAGTTTTCGCAAACAACAAACTCCTCCAGATACAACCAAATTGTATATTGGTGGGTCATTGGAATTTTGAGTGTGTGGATTTGGGTTGGGTGTTGTGTGTTAGGGAGAAGAACGCTTATGGTGAGAGGTTTGCCATTCCATCGTGATGATGGAGCGTTTCGGGGAGAGGTTGTGCCATTCCATCGTGATGATAGAACGTATCGGCGAGAGGTTGTGCCATTCCATCGTGATGATAGAACGTATCGGCGAGAGGTTGTGCCATTCCATCGTGATGATGGAGAGTTTCGGGGAGAGGTTGTGCCATTCCATCGTGATGATGGAGAGTTTCGGGGAGAGGTTGTGCCATTCCATCGTGATGATGGAGAGTTTCGGGGAGAGGTTGTGCCATTCCATCGTGATGATGGAGAGTTTCGGCGATTGGAAACCACTTGATGGTGAGTTTGGGAAGATTTCTCTATCTGGTTATGGACATTATTTTAGACAGGGAACAGTTGAGTTGATAGTAGATGCTATTGCGCACTCTTCTCTCTGTCTAAGCCCTATGATGAGTGGCAGGGCACTCTCTCTCGCACACATGCAAACACACACACGCACACAAACTCGCACACATGCAAACACGCACACGCACACACACACACACACACACACACACACACACACACACACACACACACACACACACACACACACACACACACACGCACACACACACACACACACACACACACACACACACACACACACACACACACA
>NC_140012.1:41375434-41380434 GCF_964263955.1 Coregonus lavaretus
ATGATGGAGAGTTTCGGGGAGAGGTTGTGCCTTTCCATCGTGATGATAGAACGTATCGGGGAGAGGTTGTGCCATTCCATCATGATGATGGAGCGTTTAGGGGAGAGGTTGTGCCATTCCATCATGATGATGGAGAGTTTCGGGGAGAGGTTGTGCCATTCCATCGTGATGATGGAACGTTTCGGGGAGAGGTTGTGCCATTCCATCGTGATGATAGAACGTATCGGCGAGAGGTTGTGCCATTCCATCGTGATGATAGAACGTATCGGCGAGAGGTTGTGCCATTCCATCGTGATGATGGAGAGTTTCGGGGAGAGTTGTGCCATTCCATCGTGATGATGGAGAGTTTCGGGGAGAGGTTGTGCCATTCCATCGTGATGATGGAGAGTTTCGGCGATTGGAAACCACTTGATGGTGAGTTGGGAGACTTCTCTCTGAAGTTCACTGGTATTGAACTGTATTTAGACAGGGAACAGTTGAGTTGAGATGAGATGCGATTGCTCTCTCTCTGTCTAATGTTTATTACCCAAAAAGGTGTCTTGAGGGAGAGGCAACTACGGAAAAATAGAGTTCATGATGGTTTGAGGACATTCAATGAGAGGGCATGCGTAGACAGACACCAACAAATAAACGATAGTGTAACTTGTCTGTATTTTAAAAAAGAGAACTCACAGGCAATGAGAGCAAGGCTTTCAGACACACGCACACATGCAAACACACACACGCACACAAACTCGGACACATGCAAACACACACACGCACACAAACTCGCACACATGCAAACACACACACGCACACAAACTCGCACACATGCAAACACACACATGCACACACACACACACACACACACACACACACACACACACACACACACACACACACACACACACACACACACACACACACACACACACACACACACACCAGTGGATTCATTACATTCCATCACATTTTCCACACTCTCTCTTATGATAAGGAATAACATATGAAAGTTGGACTAAGAATTGACACTTATATATTAATTGCGCTTGAAGGCACTGCTTCTTTTTCATGTTTTCCCTGACCCCTGACCATGCCTTGTCTGTTTCCCCCACTTGGAAGAAGTGCTTTTCAGCTGGACTGAATGAATAGGAAATGGAAAATCCTGCATGTGTACACACAGTGGAAAATAACACCTATTTTACTTTTTTTTGTACAGTTTGATTTACGTTGACCAATGCTTTTATACATCCATTATGGTATGATATACAGCGTGACTGCCACTTTATCGCCCATATCTTTTTTAACTTCTCCAAAAAGGCTCTTCAGTGTGGTTCACCTAGCCACAACTAGCTTGCCCGTTTTCCACCGGCTTTTGCTACGGTTATTGTCGGGCCGAGGAAGTAATTAGCAACAATGTCTGCCATGTATCAAACAGATTGGTAGTGTCCCAAATGGAATAGGGTGCCAATCTCCAACCGCTCTTGTCTTGAGTGTCCTCACCCCGATGCAACATCTTAACTAGATTGAGAGAAGAAAGCTAAGGACGTTCTTTGTTGACAGTAAAAACTTTGAGACAAGGCTAACTGAAAAGAGAGAGAGAGAGAGAGAGAGAGAGAGAGAGAGAGAGAGAGAGAGAGAGAGAGAGAGAGAGAGAGAGAGAGAGAGAGAGAGAGAGAGAGAGAGAGAGAGAGAGAGAGAGAGAGAGAGAGAGAGAGAGAGAGAGAGAGAGAGAGAGAGAGAGAGAGAGAGAGAGGGCGAGAGAGAGAGAGAGATGAGAGAGATGAGAGAGAGACAGAGAGAGAGAGAGAGAGAGAGAGAGAGAGAGAGAGAGAGAGAGAGAGAGAGATGAGAGAGAGACAGAGAGAGACAGAGAGAGAGAGAGAGAGAGAGAGAGAGAGAGAGAGAGAGAGAGAGAGAGATGAGATGGAGGGGAGGCACTTTATTGCCTACTTATTCCGCAATGAGGTTGTTCATAATATTATTCACGTGTGAATGTTATTTTTTCCTCTCTTACGTCATGTCTTCTCTCCCATTTAGTTTGCTGCATGGCGCACTTTGACTGCTCTCAATATGCAATTTAAGATTTCAATCTGGGAATGTTTACCATCTATGATACCCTTTTTTCCCCTGCCTCCATGGACTGTATCAATACAGTTTATCATAATGAGGCAGTTGCCTAGAGATGTAAAAACCCATGGCAACAGATCCTATCGGCCCCATTCATTTTCTGTGGTGTTCTCAGCTACTATGTGGGTTGATTATGTGGAGGTGTATTTTCCCTACTGCAGTATGCTTCTATTGCCCTGCCACTCATCATAGGGCTTGCCCTACTGCAGTTTGTTTCTATTGCCCTGCCACTCATAGGGCTTTCTCTACTGCAGTTTGTTTATATTGCCCTGTCACTCACAGGGCTTTCCCTACTGCAGTTTGTTTCTATTGCCCTGCCACTCATAGGGCTTTCCCTACTGCAGTTTGTTTCTATTGCCCTGCCACTCATAGGGCTTCCCTACTGCAGTTTGTTTCTATTGCCCTGCCACTCATAGGGCTTTCCCTACTGCAGTTTGCTTCTATTGCCCTGCCATTCATAGGGCTTTACCTACTGCAGTTTGTTTCTATTTCCCTGCCACTCATAGGGCTTTCCCTACTACAGTTTGTTTCTATTGCCCTGCAACTCATAGGGCTTTCCCTACTGCAGTTTGTTTATATTGCCCTGCCACTCATAGGGCTTTCCCTACTGCAGTTTGTTTCTATTGCCCTGCCACTCATAGGGCTTGCCCTACTGCAGTTTGCTTCTATTGCCCTGCCACTCATAGGGCTTTCCCTACTGCAGTTTGTTTCTATTGCCCTGCCACTCATAGGGCTTTCCCTACTACTGTTTGTTTCTATTGCCCTGCCACTCACAGGGCTTTCAATACTGCAGTTTGTTTCTATTGCCCTGCCACTCATAGGGCTTTCCCTACTGCAGTTTGTTTCTATTGCCCTGCCACTCATAGGGCTTTCCCTACTGCAGTTTGTTTCTATTGCCCTGCCACTCATAGGGCTTTCCCTACTGCAGTTTGTTTCTATTGCCCTGCCACTCATCATAGGGCTTTCCCTACTGCAGTTTGTTTCTATTGCCCTGCCACTCATCATAGGGCTTTCCCTACTGCAGTTTGTTTCTATTGCCCTGCCACTCATCATAGGGCTTTCCATACTGCAGTGTGTTTCTATTGCCCTGCCACTCATCATAGGGCTTTCCCTACTGCAGTTTGTTTCTATTGCCCTGCCACTCATCATAGGGCTTTCCCTACTGCAGTTTGTTTCTATTGCCCTGCCATTCATCATAGGGCTTTCCCTACTGCAGTTTGTTTCTATTGCCCTGCCACTCATAGGGCTTTCCCTACTGTAGTTTGTTTCTATTGTCCTGCCACTCATAGGGCTTTCCCTACTGCAGTTTGTTTCTATTGCCCTGCCACTCATAGGGCTTTCCCTACTGCAGTTTGCTTCTATTGCCCTGCCACTCATAGGGCTTTCCCTACTGCAGTTTGTTTCTATTGCCCTGCCACTCATAGGGCTTTCCCTACTACAGTTTGTTTCTATTGCCCTGCCACTCATAGGGCTTTCCCTACTGCAGTTTGTTTCTATTGCCCTGCCACTCATAGGGATTGCCCTACTGCAGTTTGTTTATATTGCCCTGTCACTCATAGGGCTTTCCCTACTGCAGTTTGTTTCTATTGCCCTGCCACTCATAGGGCTTTCCCTACTGCAGTTTGTTTCTATTGCCCTGCCACTCATAGGGCTTTCCCTACTGCAGTTTGTTTCTATTGCCCTGCCACTCATAGGGCTTTCCCTACTGCAGTTTGTTTCTATTGCCCTGCCACTCATAGGGCTTTCCCTACTGCAGTTTGTTTCTATTGCCCTGCCACTCATAGGGCTTTCCCTACTGCAGTTTGTTTCTATTGCCCTGCCACTCATAGGGCTTTCCCTACTGCAGTTTGTTTCTATTGCCCTGCCACTCATAGGGCTTCCCTACTGCAGTTTGTTTCTATTGCCCTGCCACTCATAGGGCTTTCCCTACTGCAGTTTGTTTCTATTGCCCTGCCACTCATAGGGCTTTCCCTACTGCAGTTTGTTTCTATTGCCCTGCCACTCATAGGGCTTTCCCTACTGCAGTTTGTTTCTATTGCCCTGCCACTCATAGGGCTTTCCCTACTGCAGTTTGTTTCTATTGCCCTGCCACTCATAGGGCATGCCCTACTGCAGTTTGTTTCTATTGCCCTGCCACTCATCATAGGGCTTTCCCTACTGCAGTTTGTTTCTATTGCCCTGCCACTCATCATAGGGCTTTCCCTACTGCAGTTTGTTTCTATTGCCCTGCCACTCATCATAGGGCTTTCCCTACTGCAGTTTGTTTCTATTGCCCTGCCATTCATCATAGGGCTTTCCCTACTGCAGTTTGTTTCTATTGCCCTGCCACTCATAGGGCTTTCCCTACTGTAGTTTGTTTCTATTGTCCTGCCACTCATAGGGCTTTCCCTACTGCAGTTTGTTTCTATTGCCCTGCCACTCATAGGGCTTTCCCTACTGCAGTTTGCTTCTATTGCCCTGCCACTCATAGGGCTTTCCCTACTGCAGTTTGTTTCTATTGCCCTGCCACTCATAGGGCTTTCCCTACTACAGTTGGTTTCTATTGCCCTGCCACTCATAGGGCTTTCCCTACTGCAGTTTGTTTCTATTGCCCTGCCACTCATAGGGATTGCCCTACTGCAGTTTGTTTATATTGCCCTTTCACTCATAGGGCTTTCCCTACTGCAGTTTGTTTCTATTGCCCTGCCACTCATAGGGCTTTCCCTACTGCAGTTTGTTTCTATTGCCCTGCCACTCATAGGGCTTTCCCTACTGCAGTTTGTTTCTATTGCCCTGCCACTCATAGGGCTTTCCCTACTGCAGTTTGTTTCTATTGCCCTGCCACTCATAGGGCTTTCCCTACTGCAGTTTGTTTCTATTGCCCTGCCACTCATAGGGCTTTCCCTACTGCA
>NC_140012.1:41385434-41420434 GCF_964263955.1 Coregonus lavaretus
CGCGCAGTAGGGTTAGTAAGACATCAGTTTTACAAATTAGATCAAATCAGACATTCATTTATTTGAATAATTGACCAATTACGATAATGCATTTACAGCTGAAGCGAGCACCTCTGCTGTAGTCGCAGAACTGCAGTTGCTTTATGCCACCGGTCTAGCGATGGAGACATTCACGCATGCACACACACACATATACACAAACACCGTTTCGCTTGTGTGCAGTAATATTCCGCAATGCTGGTGCCCTTTCCAGAATGCACGTTTGTGCTGAATACCTTTGCCCCCTTAATGCCAGCACAGTTCACCTGCAGTAATAGTCTCTAGCCCGTTGCTGGAACTCACACCTTCAGTGTACAAAACAGCATGTCAGACTCAACACGCAAATAAAGTGCACACAACCAAAGCAAAGCAGGCCATGCCCTACAGTTCACTTTCCTCTAACACATATGTGGTCCTCTGTAGCTCAGCTGGTAGAGCACGGCGCTTGTAACGCCAAGGTAGTGGGTTCGATCCCCGGGACCACCCATACACAAAAAATGTATGCACGCATGACTGTAAGTCGCTTTGGATAAAAGCGTCTGCTAAATGGCATATTATATTACATATACAGAGGGATCAGGACAGAGAATCAATAGCATATAGCTTAGCTCTAGCCTGGTCTCAGATCTGTTCGTGCTTTCTTGCCAACTCCTAAGGTCGTTGTCACACCAACGGCAAGATCTGGGTTCAAGGCTAGGTGAGCACCAGTTCCACACTGCTGCGTGTCACCTATTCAGAGACAACTGGACCAGAGGGATGAAATGAGGGAAACTACTTTGGCCAACAAACAGGGTGCATTTCCTGTACCGCTCAGGGCCCTTGCTTACAACTCTATTACATGCTCACTTAACATTCGGCAAATAACATTCTGCCACCACATCCACGGTTCACTGGCACAGAACGGTGTACTTCACGCGGGTGGGCCCGGCCCCCTGTACTTCCCTGGGCCCTCTGTCACCCCTTTTAACCTTCAGTTCCTCTGTGGACAGACATTCTAAAGCATTCTAGAGCATTCTAGAACATTCTATAATTAGGGTAATGGTTTAGCGTAGAGCATCAAAGGCCCAAGTGGACCCGGAACACTGTGTTTAGTTTAGTTCTGGTTAATTGGAGATTGCGTAACGTTGCTGTTGCATTGCTGTAACATTGCCGTTACTGTAGAGGCACTTGTTGAATCGGGTTATTTGACCATTATTGAGCAGTGCTTTACTGTGCAATTGATTGTGAACAGGGCAACAAAGTGAAGTGAATTCACTGATAATGTATGTATGTGAAATACAACTGTTACTAAACTATTTGCATGTACAGCTAGGTAGTTAAGAGTCAAATAAACAGAATATAATAATAATATATATTTTAAATTGTTTTCTCAATAAATATTGAGAATTTAGTAATAACCACAGTATGAGATCAATATGGCCGGGATTCAATCCCATCGCGCTTTGTCAGCTATACACCTTTTAAAGACAATTTTTCTGTGTTCATGGAGAAAGGATTCACGGTAAAAGCTGCATATGTCGGCTCAATGGAACATTTCCCTTAAATGTCAAAACCTATAATGCGGATCTATCGCTGATTGGATTGAATGCTGGCCTTGATCACTTCAGGAAAGCATACTTGATGACCTTCAATGATTTTCTACCCAGAAACCCCTAGGGCTTATTCTCACTGAATAGAGCTATCGGGATGAAATTTCAATTTACACAATATGTGCATACACTTTTCAATTCACATTAGCCTACGGGAATGTCATGAGCCGAGAGAGGGTTCGGTTGACGTTCTTGCTTTGCAGCTGAAAAGTACTGTAAATGTTACAGTACTCACCAGCCAGGAGGCATTGCAAACTATTCAACTAGCTAGCTACTAGCTAACGTTAAGCAAGCAACTCTTCATGGATCTAACATATTACACTCTTGAATAACGCAACAATTCACAAGCATGTGCAGACAATTAATAGTTCTATTTTCTCATCCGTACACTCATTACATTTTAGCTTTGTCACGACTTCCTCCGAAGCTGCCTCCTCTCCTTGTTCGGGCAGGCTTCAGAAGTTCGTCGTCACCGGCCTTCTAGCCACTGCCGCTCCTCATCTCATCATTCCATTTGTTTTGTCTTGTCTATTACACACACCTGGTTCATATCCCCTCATCAGTGCCTGTATAAGTGTTCCCTCTGCCCCCTTGTCTTTGTGTGTGATTGTTTATTGTGGAGGTCAGTTTAGCTCGGTGGAGCTCCTTGTATTTTGTATCTCCAGGATATTTCACCCGTGTGCCTTGTTGTTTCCCAGTGCGCCTGTTTTACGCACTGGAGTGTTTGACGCATTGCTGCGTACCGCTGTGTTTTTTTCGGAATAAACCCTTTTATTCTGTGATTTACCCTCCTGCGCCTGACTCCTTTAAATCACTCACCACAAGCTTCAAGACAAAAGCACAGAGTTACTGCTAGCTAAAGCCAACATGTCTTCATCAAGTAACGCTAGCCTATCAAAAATGAATGATTAACCCTTTAATGTAAAAGTACAGATTAGATTAGTTTATTAATCGCATGCACAGGGTTGCAGATGTAATTGCAGGGTACAGTTACATTCTTAAGCTCCGAGCTCCATACTGGAGGCATACCTTACAACATTACAACTAACTATGTTTAACTTTTATCAATATCGTGCAAATGATTAGGCTACATGTGGTAAAAGGAAATTGCAACTGAAAACGTGGGTATAATTCACCGGGGAGTTTAGATTTTGAGCTGTTTTATATGGAAGCCCATTCCCACCATCCAAAAATGAAATACATATAGATCATACATATACTGCACGTTATGTTTCTTAATTTGTAGCATTGTGTGGCGATTTCCATCTATGCAGAGATCAGTACAGCAGGGCTGCCAGGAAACGTGTGGCGAGCTGGCATTTGCCCCAGCACTTTTGATATGGATTAATACAAAATATTGACAAAAAAGTGTTGAAAAGAGGGACGATGTATCGTTGTTTAAACTGATTCACCTCATGATTTGTTTGAGAGGATTTTAATGTTTTCATCCTCCCTAGGGCCAGGATTCTTAGAAAAAATCTGGTCCCACCATAGCCCACATACAGTAAAACCATTTTTTACAGCTGATTTAATACGATGTCATACCAAGAATGTTACCCGGTTAGGTAAGCCTACCTCAGGAAAAACTTTGGAAAACAATTCCCCCCCCCCACCCCCCCACTCTGGGACCTGTGGTGCCACCTCTAAAATCACCACACAATGTAAAAAAAAAAATATATATATATATATATATATATATTTGTATGATCTTCTATCTCAAAATGTTGACTTAAATAGTTTGACTTGCGTATTTCAACGTTTTGACTTTGATCTCAATGAGACAATTGTGTTTCCATTGCCCTGCTCGGAGGGGGGCAACTGTTGGGCGAGTGTGGTGCACGACCGCCGGAAATAGTGCTCGAGACATGAACATTTCGCAAGTTTAAACAACAGTATTGCCTTTCGAAAAATCGATACCTCTCGAGAACCTCTCGAAAATGTCCCTTTGCTATCGTTAATGTGAAAACTGTATTATTCTTGGCTTGTGCCAACTTTGAAAGATCAATAAACAACACATTTATGAAACAGTGTCTTTTCTGCTCTGTCAGCGTCTACAGTTGAAGTCGGAAGTTTACATACACTTAGGTTGGAATCATTAAAACTCGTTTTTCAACCACTCCACAAATTTCTTGTTAACAAACTATAGTTTTGGCAAATCGGTTAGGACATCTACTTTGTGCATGACACAAGTACATTTTCCAACAATTGTTTACAGACAGATTATTTCACTTATAATTCACTCTATCACAATTCCAGTGGGTCAGAAGTTTACATACACTAAGTTGACTGTGCCTTTAAACAGCTTGGAAAATTCCAGAAAATTATGTCATGGCTTTAGAAGCTTCTGATAGGCTAATTGACATCATTTGAGTAAACTGGAGGTGTACTTTTGGATTTATTTCAAGGCCTACCTTCAAACTCAGTGCCTCTTTGCTTGACATCATGGGAAAATCAAAAGAAATCAGCCAAGACCTCAGAAAGAAAAATGTTGACCTCCACAAGTCTGGTTCATCCTTGGGAGCAATTTCCAAATGCCTGAAGGTACCACGTTCATCTGTACAAACAATAGTACACAAGTATAAACACCATGGGACCACGCAGCCGTCATACCGCTCAGGAAGGAGACGCGTTCTGTCTCCTAGAGATGAACGTACTTTGGTGCGAAAAGTGCAAATCAATCCCAGAACAACAGCAAAGGACCTTGTGAAGATGCTGGAGGAAACAGGTACAAAGGTATATATATCCACAGTAAAGCAAGTCCTATATCGACATAACCTGAAATGCCGCTCAGCAAGGAAGAAGCCACTGCTCCAAAATCGCCATAAAAAAGCCAGACTACGGTTTGCAACTGCACATGGGGACAAAGATCGTACTTTTTGGAGAAATGTCCTCTGGTCTGATGAAACAGAAATAGAACTGTTTGGCCATAATGACCGTCGTTATGTTTGGAGGAAAAAGGGGGTCGCTTGCAAGCCGGAGAACACCATCCCAACCATGAAGCACGGGGTGGCAGCATCATGTTGTGGGGGTGCTTTGCTGCAGGAGGGACTGGTGCACTTCACAAATAGATGGCATCATGAGGAAGGAAAATTAGGTGGATATATTGAAGCAACATCTCAAGACATCAGTCTGGAAGTTAAAGCTTGGTGGCAAATGGGTCTTCCAAATGGACAATGACCCCAAGCATACTTCCAAAGTTGTGCCAAAATGGCTTAAGGACAACAAAGTCAAGTTATTGGAGTGGCCATCACAAAGCCCTGACCTCAATCCTATAGAACATTTGTGGGCAGAACTGAAAAAGTGTGTGCGAGCAAGGAGGCCTACAAACCTGACTCAGTTACACCAGCTCTGTCAAGAGGAATGGGCCAAAATTCATCCAACTTATTGTGGTAAGCTTGTGGAAGGCTACCCGAAACGTTTGACCCAAGTTAAACAATTCAAAGGCGATGCTACCAAATACTAATTGAGTGTATGTAAACTTCTGACCCACTGGGAATGTGATGAAATAAATAAAAGCTGAAATAAATCATTCTCTCTACTATTATTCTGACATTTCACATTCTTAAAATAAAGTGGTGATCCTAACTGACCTAAGACAGGGAACTTTTACTAGGATTAAATGTCAGGAATTGTGAAAAACAGAGTTTAAACGTATTTGGCTAAGGTGTATGTAAACTTCTGACTTCAACTGTATGTTTCATCAACTGATGCACTCTTCAGTTCATAATCCTCTCTCTGACCACAAACAAACTAGGAGCCAACTACCCATAAAGCATCTCAGAGTAGAAGAACTGATCTACGATCCGCGTTGTCTTTTAGATTCAAATGAATACACAGACGGGAACTGATACTAGACCAACTCTGAGATGCTTTATGCATACGGGCCCAGCATGTTAGTATGGTTCAGTGACAATCAAACAAATGGCAATTACTGTCAATTACCCAGAGTCGCACCAAGTATTTACCAAGTATTTACTTCAGACAAAGTACTTATAATAAATAAAATGCCATTTAGCAGACGCTTTTATCCAAAGCGACTCACGTGCATACATTATTTATTTTTTATTTTTTTGTGTATGAGTGGTCCTGGGGATCGAACCCACTACCTTGGCATTACAAGCACCGTGCTCTACCAGCTGAGCTACAGAGGACCACAGAGGACCACCAGGGTACTTACTCTACCTTGATGATGTAATAACTCCATTTAGGTTCTGATATTCTGTGATTAACAGTAGATTTCAGTGGCACTCCGGTCTCCTTTTCAGCACAAACACCTGATTTACTTAACAAAAGGCACATCTCAATAGGTGGATCAGGTAAGTAATGACATGGCACAAGTGGGTGGGCGGGCCTTTCCTCTTTTGTTTTCTATTGCTCCTCTATTGTTCCTCAAGCAAAGGGGGAGGCCGATGACATCACAGATTCTAATCAGACCAATTCCATGAATGCCCTACTCCTTGTTTTGCTCAAAACATTATTTATTTTTTACCCTTTAGTGTATGTACTTCACTGTATTTACGCTTAGGATATCAGTTTTCAACAGTAAAAGTAAAATAATTGCTGGAGGACAACTTTAACCTTGAATAAAACTTAAAAGTTCACAGATATGGAAGATTCAGATCAGAGCTTTGATCAACAACCTATCACTCTTGTCAACAACTCCCCTTTTTTTGTACAAACAGTCATGCATGGTAGATCTGTAATTAAATACCTTAGATCAGTCTCATGTTGTTATTGTCGTCAGCAGATCGTAGTTGTCAGTTTAAACTCTAGCCTTACTTAGTTGTTGTGTCTCAACACTTTAATCTAAAAACGAAACGTTGATACCCAACAATCACCAGCCCTAAACTGTTTCTAGGTTTAGTTTCTTAGTGAAAAAGTAGCAAAGCACAAATAGATGACCGTAAGACAAACTGTTGTTTAACCAAATAACTAATATAATTTACACTTTCAGTATATATTCGTTTTTTCAGTAGAAAGAATTATGTTAGAAGAATTGAAAATGACCTTTCAATGTCAAGCCCTATAACGCAAATCTACCACTGATCAGATTTAATCCTTTATCACTTCAGGAAGGCATACTTGGTTTATACTAAGGTTTATTTAGCTATTTGATTTAAAATGTTAAGACCCCTTAAGGTATCAAAATTGTAGGCCAAGGGTTAAATAATAAACTGTCGTATAAAAAAAAAAAAAAGCTGTGATGAACTAAAAAGAGAGAAAAAGAGATAGAAAGAGCGTTGTTGTTTCATACCTGTTATAAAAGTAGCCCGGAGTCGGTCCACCTGTATGTGAAGCTGCTTCCTGCGTGTAGGGAAGAATCAGAGCAGAGACTGCTACAGGTGGTGCCTGCTAGAATGACTCGTCCCACCTGTAGCTGTACAAATGAAACATTAACGCCTCCCCTTAAGGTGTGTCCCAGTGTGTGTCTGGGTAGGCCTACCTGTGTGTGACTGTGTTTGTGTGGATGATCATAATGGCAACCCTAGCCACCTCAATGGCTCAGAGCAGGTTGTTGTTGTGTCTCTTGTCTTCTGCAATACACGTTGTTTCCAACCCTGGTGTAAACTGTCATATTTAGCTAATGTTCAGTGACTACTTTGTGATGTATATTTCCCCGGCGCTATACCTATACTGATCTCTAGTTCTAGTCCTCTCATGGCAACCAGGAGAGTCCATTAAAAAGGGTGAGAAACTTGACCACCTCTTTCTCTGTCCGGACGTGAAATTAAGTCGTATTTGTTTGATTGTTGAACAACCTTCCTGACAATGGTTCTACCTTTTAAACCTGTATTCACCGTGACTTGACTACGCAAAGAGTAGAGGAATCACACTTTCCCTCATGTGCCACTCTCTCTCTTTCTCTAAGAAATGACCATGAAACCCATATATTTCCAGTCTGACACTCCTTAGAGAGTGACATGACACATCAGACTCAAATGTCTCTGCTTCCTTCTCAATAGTTTCTCCAGCAATCTTTATTCATCGTCAGAAGCAAGAAAAAAAATCAATTAGGCAGGTTTTCAGATATGAGAATACTCCTGAGTGGCGCAGTGGTCTAAGGCACTGCATCGCAGTGCTAACTGTGCCACTAGAGATCCTGGTTCGAATCCAGGCTCTGTCGCAGCCGGCCGCGACCGGGAGACTCATGGGCGGCGCACAATTGGCCCAGCGTCGTCCAGGGTAGGGGAGGGAATGGCCGGCAGGGATATAGCTCAGTTGATAGAGCATGGCGTTTGCAACGCCAGGGTTGTGGGTTCGATTCCCATGGGGGGGCCAGTATAAAAAAAAAAAAATGAAAAAAATGTATTCACTAACTGTAAGTCGCTCTGGATAAGAGCGTCTGCTAAATGACTAAAATGTAAATGTAAAATGTTGACTAACCTATCCCTCTAATGGTTTAGTAAAAAAGGTTTGTTTGACACACACACAAAAATGAGGATTCCTCAAAGGTTCTTTAGGAAGGGTGATGGTTCTATTCGGAGCCATACTAACCGATAAAACCCTTTGAGTCCTTCAATGGTTATTTTCAGTTAAAGAAAGGGTTCTTTCATCTTTTAGTAATCATTCAAATGTATTGGCGATGGCTCATCAGCATATTTGGGGGCGTGGTTTGCACAAGGCTCTTTTTCTGCAAACAGTTTACTTAATCTGTTGTGTTATACTACTACATGTAAAGTATGAATATGGCCAGTGATAGTGTCGTGTGTCAATTGAGAATGGTTGATTAGGTCAGTAGATTTCAATTCTCTCCTCAGAGACTCCCAGTTGTTCCAGAGCTAGCACACTTGTTAATAAAGGCAACAATGAAACCTGTGGAATTGTTAATAAATAATTTGGCTATTAAACCAGAATTAAAAATCCTAAATGGTTTTACAAAGAACCTTTGAGATTGAGAAATGTTCTTTATACACTATATGTACAAAAGTATGTGGACACCCCTTCAGATTAGTGGATTCGGTGGTAGGCCACACAAGCTCACAGAACGGGGCCGTCGAGCGCTGAAACGCGTAGCACGTAAAATTGTCTGTCCTTGGTTGCAACACTCACTACCGAGTTCCAAACTGCCTCTGGAAGCAACATCAGCACACCAACTGTTTGTCAGGAGCTTCATTAAATGGGTTTCCATGGCCGAGCAGCTGCACACAAGCCTAAGATCACCATGCACAATGCCAAGAGTCGGCTGGAGTGGTGTAAAGCTCGCCGTCATTGGACTCTGGAGCAGTGGAAACGTGTTCTCTGAAGTGATGAATCACGCTTCACCATCTGGCAGTCCGACAAACTAATCTGGGTTTGGTGAATGCCAGGAGAACACTACCTGCCCAAATGCATAGTGCCAACTGTAAAGTTTGGTGGAGGAGGAATAATGGTCTGGGCTGTTTTTCATGGTTCAAGGTAGGCCCCTTATTTCCAGTGAAGGGAAATCCGAATGCAACAGCATACAATGACATTCCAGATGATTCTGTGCTTCCAACTTTGCGACAACAGATTCGGGAAGGCCCTTTCCTGTTTAAGCATGACACTGCCCCCAATGCACAAAGCGAGGTCCAAACAGAAAGGGTTTTTCGAATTTGGTGTGGAAGAACTTGACTGGCCTGCACAGAGGCCTGACCTCAACCCCATCAAACACCTTTGGGATGAATTGGAACGCCGACTGCGAGCCAGGCCTAATCGCCCAACATTACATTTACATTTTAGTCATTTATCCAGAGCGACTTACAGTTAGTGAGTGCATACATTTTCATACTGGCCCCCCGTGGGAAACGAACCCACAACCCTGGCGTTGCAAGCGCCATGCTCCACCAACTGAGCTACACGGGGCCAGACCTCACTAATGCTCTTGTGGCTGAATGGAAGCAAATCCCTGCAGCAATGTTCCAACATCTAGTGGAAAGCCTTCCCAGAAGAGTGGAGGCTGTTATAGCAGCAAAGGGGAGACCAACTCCATATTAATGCCCATGATTTTGGAATGAGATGTCCGACGAGCAGGTGTCCACATACTTTTGGTCATGTAGTGTAAAACCATTGTCCAGAAAGGTTCTATAAAGAACCACAAAAAAGGGTTATATATACCCTCAAAAAAAGAATGAAAAAATTTATGCAAGCTCATTACTGTAAATTGTTCTGGATGAGATCATCTACTAAATGGCTAAAATGTAAATGTAAAATGTAAAAATGGTTTTAACCATAGCAGAACCCTTTTTTGTTGCTATATAGAACATTTTGTTATTGGTTCTTTATAGAACCTTCAAAAAAAGGTTCCATATAGCATCAAAAAGGGTTCCGCTATAGTTACCAAGCCAAACAACCCTCATTTGACACTAAATAGAACCGTTTGTTTTTAGTGTGTACGGTACAGATGCACACATGCACAGTACACATTACACAGTACACAATAGGACAAATATAAGCACCCACATGGCTATGATAACCCAGGTAGGGTTGTTGCTGTTGTGGGCCCACAGGACGGGGAGATATGAGGTAATGGAAATGGGAGATCACTTTCCATCCTGGTGGTGTTGATGTTGATGACTTGTAAAGGTAGGTAGGGCTGAACAACAGACATATTGTAATGTAGTTAACAGGGATTATCTGCTTGTTGCCAGAGATGCCCAAAGAGAGCTGGGCTTCTGTCTGAACATTGTGGGAATAATACTCTAAACAGGATTGGAATGATGCTTTATGCAATATTGCAATAGAAGTAGCTAGTTAGCATTCACAATACTCCTTTATGCCTCTGACAAATGCCATTTTATATAATTTGATGTTGGCGCAAATAGTGAATTGACTTTCATACAATCTAGGTCGGTCAATTCTTTAGTCCACACAGGTCCTAATACAAACCCTAGCTACATGAGTGACTGGGTTTTACTTCATGGTGTATCTGTGGCCATGTATAGCTGTAGTAAGCCTATGTGTCTGACTATGTTTCTCATACAGTGCATTCGGAAAGTATTCAGACCCCTTGACTTTTTCCACATTTTGTTACGTTACAGCCTTATTCTAAAATTGATTAAATAGTTGTTTTCCTTCATCAATCTACACACAATACCCCGTAATGACAAAGCAAAAACAGGTTTTTAGAAATGTTTGCAAAGGTATGAAAAATAAAAAACTGAGCCTCCCGAGTGGTGCAGCGGTCTAAGGCATTGCATCGCAGTGCTAGAGCCATCACTAAACACCCGGGTTCGATCCTGGGCTGTATCACAACCGGCTGTGATCGGTAGTCCCATAGGGCGGCGCACAGTCGGCCCAGCGTCGTCCGGGTTTGGGGAGGGTTTGGCCGGGGGGGGGCCTTTACTTTACTGCAAGCTGACCTCGGTCGTCAGGTGCGGCTGACTTCCGGGTTAAGAGGTCGGGTGTTAAGTTTGGTGGGTCATGTTTCGGAGGACGCATGACTCGACTTTAGCCTCCCGAACCTGTTGGGGAGTTGCAGCTATGAGACAAGATCGAAAAAGGGGGTAAAATACACAACAAAAAATTACTGAAATATTACATTTACATAAGTATTCAGACCCTTTACTGTGTACTTTGTTGAAGCACCTTTGGCAGTGATTACAGCCTCGAGTGTTCTTGGGTATGACGCTACAAGCTTGGCACACCTGTATTTGGGGAGTTTCTCCCATTCTTCTCTACAGATCCTCTCAAGCTCTGTCAGGTTGGATGGGGAGCGTCACTGCACAGCTATTTTCAGGTCTCTCCCATTGATGTTCGATCGGGTTCAAGTCCAGGCTCTGGCTGGGCCACTCAAGGACATTCAGAGCCTTATCCTGAAGCCACTCCTGCATTGTCTTGGCTGTGTGCTTAGGGTTGTTGTCCTGTTGGAAGGTGAACCTTCGCCCTCAGTCTGAGGTCCTGAACGCTCTGAGGCAGGTTTTCATCAAGGATCTTTCTGTACTTTGCTCCGTTCATCTTTCCTCGATCCTGACTAGTCTCCCAGTCCCTGCCGCTGAAAAACATCCCCACAGCATGATGCTGCCACAACCATGCTTCAGCGTAGGAAAGGTGCCAGGTTTCCTCCAGACGTGACGCTTGGCATTCAGGCCAAAGAGTTCAATCTTGATTTCATCAGACCAGAGAATCTTGTTTCTCATGGTCTGAGTGTCCTTTAGGTGCTCCAAGCGGGCTTCCATGTGCCTTTTACTGAGGAGTGGCTTCCGTCTGGCCACTACCATAAAGGCCTGATTGGTGGAGTTCTGCAGAGATGGTTGTCCTTCTTGAAAGTTCTCCCATCTCCACAGAGGAACTATGGAGCTCTGTCAGTGTGACCATCGGGTTCTTGGTCACCTCCCTGACCAAGACCCTTCTCCCCCGATTGCTCAGTTTGGCCAGGCGGCCAGCTCTAGGAAGAGTCTTGGTGATTCCAAACTTCTTCCATTTAAGAATGATGGAGGCTACTGTGTTCTTGGGGACCTTCAATGCTGCAGAAATGTTTGGTACTCTTCCCCAGATCTCTGCCTCGACACAATCCTGTCTCTGAGCTCTACGGACAAGGCTGTAACGTAAACAAAGTGTGGAAAAAGTCAAGGGATCTGAATAATTTCAGAATGCACTGTAACCGTAGAGGTTGGTAGGCCTATAGTTGGTATGGAAAAGCTGTCTGTCAACAACAACTTGTGTCAGCAAGCTACTGTTAACTTTGCATTGTGGAATAGAAACACACTTTCTACCCAGGACTATTATATGGTCTAGTACATTGGGGTCTGAAATAATTTACACCCTTGATAAAGATCATCCATAAATAATTCAAATACTGAGCTATATTGTATGCTAGAAAAATTGGGAAGTGATATTATTTTATTCTAATCCAATTGCTCAGAGAAATAAATGTTGTTTAACAAGTAATATTGTTTTCTGTAGGGGTCAAAATTGACACCCCAAAATATTCTTATAAATAAAGTTGTCAAAAGTGTAATATTTGGTCCCATATTCCTAGCACGCAATGACTGCATCAAGCTTGTGACTCTACAAACTTGTTGGATGCATTTGCAGTTTGTTTTGGTTGTGTTTCAGATTATTTTGTTCCCAATAGAAATGAACGGTAAATAATATATTGTGTCATGTTGGAGTCACTTTTGTTGTAAATGAGAATAGAATATGTTTCTAAACACTTCTACATTCATGTGGATGCTACCATGATTATGGGTAATCGTGAATGAATCGTGAATAATGATGAATGAGAAAGTTACAGAGGGTCAAAGATCATACCCCCCAAGACATGCTAACCTCCCCTTTTATTTGTAATGGTGTGAGGTTAGCATGTCTTTGGGGGGTATGATCTTTGACTTCTTGAATGTGAATAAAAGTTCAGTGGGTTCATGGCTGTAAGGTCAGTGAGTTCATAACAGTAACACATGGAGCCTACACCAAAACCACCGTGGTTTAGTCATTTCAGTGGAATGCTCAATCTGCCAAGTTCCTTGACTTTCCATGCAGCTGCAGTAGTTTGGAAACAATTGGATTAGTCTTGGTGATAAAATTCAATCACGGTACAGATTAGTTGTTTTCTTTTCAAATCTGTGCTCAAAAAGATGAGCAATGTTTCAATGGTATCAATTCTGGCTTTTGGTTGTGTGTCATTGTGACTCTTAATGGTGTAATAAATAAATAATAAATAAGGTCAGGGACCCCGGGGCACATGCCCTGCCCGCCCGTTCGGTAATCCGGCACTGTTGAAGGGAATGAAAATAATAATAATTATGCCTGAACTTGAAATCTCACATTTTCTGTGAAGGGTTCATCACCTTCAGACAAACAGGGCCAAAGCTGCCCACATAAATCCCAGCATGCTTGGTCTGCTGTTTGGACTATTAGCCTTACCAAGAACAGCAGCAGGGTCAGGCTGTTGAAACTACAGATTGGGCCTTTAAAGGGTCTAGTTCAAAGACCCAGTACAGTAATGGTGTACCAGCATCAGATCTTACCTCTTCATGATGCATTTCATTTAGCATGTTCACCAGCTACAATAAGTGGGTGCCTTTTTGAATAGTGTAATTCTGACCCCCCAAAAAAGTTTTGTTTCACTTAATTTTAACATTATGTCATAAAGAGTACTTCACAACAAACATGTTTTCCCGTCTCCAGAAGTTAAATAAAAAATAAATACTATGAAAGGTGAGAAAGTAACAGGGTTGACGATTTCATCTAAAATCAGGCATTACACCCCTTGTGACATGGGGAATGGAAGCTTGTTGTGTGCAACAGGGAGGGGCAATTGAATGCAAAATTACTCGTTAAAAAATGTCTACCCCTTTCTATCTTTGGGTAACAGGGTTGACGTGCTATAATCAGCACGTTCAGTTTTCCACCATAAAGCACTGTTGTACACGGAACGAGTGAGAGCTCGGTTTGTTGTTTTGGAATGTTTTTAAAGTCTCTGGAAAAGTGTTCGGTTAAAGAAGTTTGGTTACTAGGGAGCTACCTTTTGAGGTTGGATCCTGCAATGCGGTTGGCATCAGTTGCTGGGACCGCTGCTCTCTGTCCAGGGATCCCGCGACGTGGTTGGCATCAGTTGCTGGGTCCGCTGCTCTCTGTCCAGGGATCCCGCGACGTGGTTGGCATCAGTTGCTGGGACCGCTGCTCTCTGTCCAGGGATCTCGCGACGTGGTTGGCATCAGTTGCTGGGACCGCTGCTCTCTGTCCAGGGATCCCGCGACGTGGTTGGCATCAGTTGCTGGGACCGCTGCTCTCTGTCCAGGGATCCCGCGACGTGGTTGGCATCAGTTGCTGGGACCGCTGCTCTCTGTCCAGGGATCCCGCGACGTGGTTGGCATCAGTTGCTGGGACCGCTGCTCTCTGTCCAGGGATCCCGCGACGTGGTTGGCATCAGTTGCTGGGACCGCTGCTCTCTGTCCAGGGATCCCGCGACGCGGTTGGCATCAGTTGCTGGGTCCGCTGCTCTCTGTCCAGGGATCCCGCGACGTGGTTGGCATCAGTTGCTGGGAACGCTGCTCTCTGTCCAGGGATCCCGCGACGTGGTTGGCATCAGTTGCTGGGAACGCTGCTCTCTGTCCAGGGATCCCGCGACGTGGTTGGCATCAGTTGCTGGGACCGCTGCTCTCTGTCCAGGGATCCCGCTGACCAAGGGTCAGATGAGCTGCTTGGAGTAACAGCTAGCCTAGCTGCCACTGTTAGTAATAATAATCAGACGCTTTTATCCAAAGCGACTTACAGTCATGTGCGCATACATTTTTTACGTATGGGTGGTCCCGGAGATCGAACCCACTACCCTGGCGTTACAAGCGCCATGCTCTACCAATTGAGCTACAGAGGACCAATTAGCTGCCCTATCAAAGATAGCGGGGTTTCCTTAAGGGCTTGAACACATATCCCGCGAAGCGGTTAGCCCTTGAGGCTGGGACCGCAGATTGTTCTGACCCTGTGACTGTCTAGATCCCTGCTGTTTGCTGCTGTTTCCATCTTCCCTGTGACTTTCTAGATCCCTGCTGTTTGCTGCTGTTTCCATCTTCCCTGTGACTGTCTAGATCCCTGCTGTTTGCTGCTGTTTCCATCTTCCCTGTGACTGTCTAGATCCCTGCTGTTTGCTGCTGTTTCCATCTTCCCTGTGACTGTCTAGATCCCTGCTGTTTGCTGCTGTTTCCATCTTCCCTGTGACTGTCCAGATCCCTGCTGTTTGCTGCTGTTTCCATCTTCCCTGTGACTGTCCAGATCCCTGCTGTTTGCTGCTGTTTCCATCTTCCCTGTGACTGTCCAGATCCCTGCTGTTTGCTGCTGTTTGCATCTTCCCTGTGACTGTCTAGATCCCTGCTGTTTGCTGCTGTTTCCATCTTCCCTGTGACTGTCTAGATCCCTGCTGTTTGCTGCTGTTTCCATCTTCCCTGTGACTGTCCAGATCCCTGCTGTTTGCTGCTGTTTCCATCTTCCCTGTGACTGTCCAGATCCCTGCTGTTTGCTGCTGTTTCCATCTTCCCTGTGACTGTCCAGATCCCTGCTGTTTGCTGCTGTTTCCATCTTCCCTGTGACTGTCTATATCCCTGCTGTTTGCTGCTGTTTCCATCTTCCCTGTGACTGTCTAGATCCCTGCTGTTTGCTGCTGTTTCCATCTTCCCTGTGACTGTCTAGATCCCTGCTGTTTGCTGCTGTTTCCATCTTCCCTGTGACTGTCCAGATCCCTGCTGTTTGCTGCTGTTTCCATCTTCCCTGTGACTGTCCAGATCCCTGCTGTTTGCTGCTGTTTCCATCTTCCCTGTGACTGTCCAGATCCCTGCTGTTTGCTGCTGTTTTCATCTTCTCTGTGACTGTCCAGATCCCTGCTGTTTGCTGCTGTTTCCATCTTCCCTGTGACTGTCCAGATCCCTGCTGTTTGCTGCTGTTTCCATCTTCCCTGTGACTGTCCAGATCCCTGCTGTTTGCTGCTGTTTCCATCTTCCCTGTGACTGTCCAGATCCCTGCTGTTTGCTGCTGTTTCCATCTTCCCTGTGACTGTCCAGATCCCTGCTGTTTGCTGCTGTTTCCATCTTCCCTGTGACTGTCCAGATCCCTGCTGTTTGCTGCTGTTTCCATCTTCCCTGTGACTGTCCAGATCCCTGCTGTTTGCTGCTGTTTCCATCTTCCCTGTGACTGTCTAGATCCCTGCTGTTTGCTGCTGTTTCCATCTTCCCTGTGACTGTCCAGATCCCTGCTGTTTGCTGCTGTTTCCATCTTCCCTGTGACTGTCCAGATCCCTGCTGTTTGCTGCTGTTTCCATCTTCCCTGTGACTGTCCAGATCCCTGCTGTTTGCTGCTGTTTCCATCTTCCCTGTGACTGTCCAGATCCCTGCTGTTTGCTGCTGTTTCCATCTTCCCTGTGACCTGCCCTGTCTGGATCTGTGAGGAGTAGCAAACAGCATAGCCTGCTTTACTACCATGACAAAGACCAAAGCCGGTGGGAGTACCGTTGAGGACAGTGGTGTCACTCTATCACAGGTCAAAGATATTTTAAGCAAATAAATATATTTTTTACAAGCAGTTGTTACAACAAGAAAATAGCTTCAATTGTTGTGTCCAAATACTGGTGGAGTCAACTAATAAAGTAATGGACGACCTGACCAGAGAGGTCCAGGACCTGAAGAACAGTTTGTAGTTCTCCAGGGTCAGCTCGATGAGTTTAAACAGGAAAACGGCAAGAAGACAGCACTCTGTAAGTCATTGAGAGAGGACATCAGTTCTGTATGTACAGTTGAAGTCGGAGGTTTACATACACCTCAGTTTTTCAGTTTTTCACAATTCCTGACATTTAATCCTAGTAAAAATATCCCTGTTTTAGGTCAGTTAGGATCAGCACTTTATTTTAAGAATGTGAAATGTCAAAATAATAGTATAGAGAATGATTTATTTCAGCTTTTATTTATTTCATCACATTCCCAGTGGGTCAGAAGTTTACATACACTCAATTAGTATTTGGTAGCATTGCCTTTAAATTGTTTAACTTGGGTCAAATGTTTTGGGTAGCCTTCCACAAGCTTCCCACAATAAGTTGGGTGAATTTTGGCCCATTCCACCTGACAGAGATGGTGTAACTGAGTCAGGTTTGTAGGCCTCCTTGCTCGCACACGCTTTTTCAGTTCTGCCCACAAATGTTCTATAGGATTGAAGTCAGGGCTTTGTGATGGCCACTCCAATACCTTGACTTTGTTGTCGTTAAGCCATTTTGGCACAACTTTGGAAGTATGCTTGGGGTCATTGTCCATTTGGAACACCCATTTGTGACCAAGCTTTAACTTCCTGACTGATGTCTTGAGATGTTGCTTCAATATATCCACATAATTTTCCTTCCTCATGATGCCATCTATTTTGTGAAGTGCATCAGTCCCTCCTGCAGCAAAGCACCCCCACAACATGATGCTGCCACCCCCGTGCTTCACGGTTGGGATGGTGTTCTTCGGCTTGCAAGCGACCCCCTTTTTCCTCCAAACATAACAATGGTCATTATGGTCAAACAGTTCTATTTTTGTTTCATCAGACCAGAGGACATTTCTCCAAAAAGTACGATCTTTGTCCCCATGTGCAGTTGCAAACCGTAGTCTTTTTATGGCGGTTTTGGAGCAGTGGCATCTTACTTGCTGAGTGGCCTTTCAGGTTATGTCGATATAGGACTCGTTTTATTCTGGATATAGATAATTTTGTACCTGTTTCCTCCAGCATCTTCACAAGGTCCTTTGCTGTTGTTCTGGGATTGATTTGCACTTTTCACACCAAAGTACGTTCATCTCTAGGAGACAGAACGCGTCTCCTTCCTGAGCGGTACGATGGCTGCGTGGTCCCATGGTGTTTATACATGCGTACTATTGTTTGTACAGATGAACGTGGTACCTTCAGGCATTTGGAAATTGCTCCCAAGGATGAACCAGACTTGTGGAGGTCTACCATTTTTTTTCTGAGGTCTTGGTTGTTTCTTATGATTTTCCCATGATGTCAAGCAAAGAGGCACTACGTTTTTAGGTAGGCCTTGAAATACATCCACAGGTACACCTCCAATTGACTCAAATTATGTCAATTAGCCTATCAGAAGCTTCTAAAGCCATGACATCATTTTATGGAATTTTCCAAGCTGTTTAAAGGCACAGTCAACTTAGTGTAAGTAAACTTCCGAACCACAGGAATTATGAAACAGTGAATTATAAGTGAAATAATCTGTCTGTAAAAAAATTGTTGAAAAAATTACTTGTGTTATGCACAAAGTAGATGTCCTAACCGACTTGCCAAAACTATAGTTTGTTAAAAAGACATTTGTGGAGTGGTTGAAAAACGAGTTTTAATGACTCCAATCTAAGTGTATGTAAACTTCCGACTTCAACTGTAAATCAATGATAGAAAAATCAGATTATCTCGAGGGACAATCAAGGCGGAACAACATTGTTGTGGACGCAATTGCAGAATCTCCACATGAGACCTGGACGGAGTCTGAGGACAAAGTGAGGGAAATGATCTTGGAGAAACTGAAGATGGACCACAGGAAGATTGAAGTGGCGCGAGCCAACAGAACTGGAAAACCCACTACCGGCCCAGGTGACAGAGGTTCAAGGACAAGGTAGCTGTTCTGAAAAGAGCCAAAACGAGGACTATCCTGAAGCTGTGCGACAGAAGAGAAAATAACTTATCCCAGCCATGAAAGCGCGTGGGGATATTGCTTACATCCGCTATGACAGGCCCATTGTCCCAAAAGCCTGGAAGGGATGAAAGAGCCAAGGCTATGGGTGCGTAGCTTTAACCCCGCAGCACACACACACACACTTAAACACACCAACTGATTTTTTTTTTCTTGCTTTGTTTGTTCTTTTCCATATATTGTAGACATTTTTGCAAATGTATTTAAAATAAAAAACTGAAATATAACATTTACATTATTATTCAGACCCTTTACTCAGTACTTTGTTGAAGCACCTTTGGCAGCGATTACAGCCTCGAGTCAAATTGTGTATGATGCTACAAGCTTGGCACACCTGTATTTGGGGAGTTTCTCCCATTCTTCTCTGCAGATCCTCTCAAGCTCTGTCAGGTTGGATGGGGAGCTTTGCTGCACAGCTATTTTCAGGTCTCTCCAAAGATGTTAGATCGGGTTCAAGTCCAGGCTCTGGCTGGGCCACTCAAGGACATTCAGAGACTTGTCCCGAAGCCACTACTGCATTGTCTTGGTTGTGTCCTTAGGGTTGTCCTAAGTTGAATGCACCAATTTGTAAGTCGCTTTGGATAAGAGCGTCTGCTAAATGACTTAAATGTTAAATGTTAAATGTTGTCTTGTTGGAAGGTGAACCTTTGTGCCAGTCTGAGGTCCTGAGCGCTCTGGAGCAGGTTTTCATCAAGGATCTCTCTGTACTTTGCTCCGTTCATCTTTCCCTTTATCCTGACTAGTCTCCCAGTCCCCTGCCACTGAAAAACATCCCCACAGCATGACGCTGCCACCACCATGCTTCACCGTAGGGATGGTGCCAGGTTTCCTCCATTTACATTTACATTTTAGTCATTTAGCAGACGCGCTTATCCAGAGTGAATACATATATATATATATATTTTTTATAATGGCCCCCCGTTGGAATCGAACCCACATCCCTGGCGTTGCAAACGCCATGCTCTATCAACTGAGCTACATCCCTGCCGGCCATTCCCTCCCCTACCCTGGACGACGCTGGGCCAATTGTGCGCCGCCCATGAGTCTCCCGGTCGCGGCCGGCTGCGACAGAGCCTGGATGTCCTCCAGACATGTCCTCCAGACATGACGCTTGGCATTCAGGCCAAAGAGTTCAATCTTGGTTTCATCAGACCAGAAAATCTTGTTTCCCATGGTCTGAGAGTCCTTTAGGTGCCTTTTGGCAAACTCCAAGTGGGATGTCATGTGTCTTTTACTGAGGAGTGGCTTCCGTCTGGCCACTCTACCATAAAGGCCTGATTGGTGGAGTGCTGCAGAGATGGTTGTCCTTCTGGAAAGTTATCTTCCGTGCCTCGACACAATCCTGTCTCTGAGCTCTACGGACAATTCCTTCGACCTCATAATTGTTCCAAGTATGAACCTGGTTGCAGTGCAGAAAGATCGATGCACTAAACCAAAAGGTTGAGCGTTCAAATCCCCAAAGCATTCATCTATATCAAGTGTCCACACTGCTAGATTTACATTGATGTTGCGTTGGTGGTGATAATTGGACTGTTATTTATTTGATTCTCGGCAGCTTAGTGCAGAAACGCATTCTTGCCAATAAGTCTGTGGCCATATTTTATTTATGCTCACAGACATGGTGGTGTAGTGGCACATTTCAGATTGCTAGCAACCAAGAGGTTATGAATTCAAATCCCAAATGTGATCACAATTAAAAATGATACAATATTTTTTTAACTAAATGAAATCAGAATACTGCAGCATACTGTCCTTTTATAGATATAACACATTCAAGTTGTTGTATATATTTACTTTATTTTTACTGCAACTTTAGGCAAGGTGCAGAAATGTATTCTTGGCAATATATGTATAGACAATCTCTGTTAAATCCACAGACCTTGTGGCGCAGCAGGAACTTCAGGTAGCTAGCAACCAAGCGAGAGCAGCACACTGTCCTTTAACATTAACAACCTGAATTTAGCTGTAAAAATACAGTAACTAGTTGTAGATTCAATGTATTTTCACCGCAACTAGACAAAAACTTCCAGGGACCATGTCACTATGTCCTGAAAACATCTCTGGAACAAACTGGGAACAAGACAAAGCCTACGGGAGACCATGACTGTTTACATTTAATCAATGTCAGTAAAATATTCTCAATAACATTTGACACCTGGGTCTTCACATGTACAAAAATGTTGTTACATGTGTAGTTTCACATGTTAAAATGAGAGAGACAGAGAGAGTCAGTCTCCGTCCGTCTCTCTCTCTCTCTCTCTCTCTCTCTCTCTCTCTCTCTCTCGCTCTCTCTCTCTCTCTCTTCTCTCTCTCTCTCTCTCGCTCTCCTCTCTCTCTCTCTCTCTCTCTCTCTCTCTCTCTCTCTCTCTCTCTCTCTCTCTCTCTCTCTCTCTCTCTCTCTCTCTCTCTCTCTCTCTCTCTCTCTCTCTCTCTCTCTCTCTCTCTCTCTCTCTCTCTCTCTCTCTCTCTCTCTCTCTCTCTTTCAGGCTCCAATGATCTGTGGATCTTGTCTCTTCTCTTCCAGGCCCATTCAGAAGCTGTCTCATGTTTGTGTCTGAGTTTCATAAGCGTTCTCATGTCAGAGCTCATGAGACTCTGCAGTGATGCTAATCTAGCCCAGCAGCACCAGGCCAGGGGAAACAGCTACTTTATCCTGCCTGCTGGCGAGCAAACACATGCAGCGGACCACTTGGCTGACATTCCATGTTTCCATCTCAACCCTTCTTCTGTTTTCTTTTTTGTCCTGTTGCGTTTCACAGAGCTGTATTCTCTTTATTTCATTCTTTCTTTCTTTCTTTCTTTCTTTCTTTCTTTCTTTCTTTCTTTCTTTCTTTCTTTCTTTCTTTCTTTCTTTCTTTCTTTCTTTCTTTCTTCTTTTTGTTTAAAAAATAATAATGTTTTAGGAGATAGATCAGCTTTAATATTGCAGATAGATTGTAACTTCCACCAAACTCTCATATGTTTTTTTTCTTCTCGCAAATATATATATATACATACAGACATATATACATATATATATATATACACATACACACACATATACATATCCTTTTAAAAATATATTTACCTTTATTACTTTCCAACCCCACCACCCCTGCCCTAATTGGAGTAAACTAGTGAACAACAATGCTTAAGCCTCTACTTCCAGCTTATACATACTATATACATTTTATGGACACAGTCAATTTTACAATAGTTCTATTTTGTTTGTTTTTACTCCTGAACTTCCTCTACCCTCAACCTCTCTGATCATTTTCATGATGTCCATCCGGTTTGCTTCTATATACCATATCTTTTTAACTGTGTCCTTTCACAAAAGCTCTCAACCTATAACCTATATACCTATTATGGACACAGTATGCTTACATTATTAGTAATCTTGTTGTTATTAGTTGTTGTTAGTTGTTATTAGTCCCATCCTTCAACTCCATTCAACACCACCCTATCTCTTAACACCATCCATATTGGATTTCTATTTGCCATATATTTTTCAACTGTACTGTGATGTTTTACAAAAGTTCTGAACCTTTCTATTCTCATTGTCTCTACAGATTGTAAATTGAAAATAAACATTTTTGCTAAACGTATTATTATATTATTGATTGATTGACTATGACTTTTCAGATCACCCAGTAATGCTATCTGCAGGGTTAGCTCCAGGTAAATATTGCAATCCTTTAGCCATTCCTGGACCTGTGTCCAAAAACAAGCTACAAATGGACAGTACGAAAACAAATGATCTAATAATTCTGTCTCTTTGCAGCAAAATCTGCAGAGCTGGGAAGATTGTATCCCCCATATAAATAACATTCTATTGGTAGCAAGAATTTAATATAGTAATTTAAATAGAAAAATTCTAAGTTTTGAATCCGGCGTCGTTTTGCGTATCAGTTCATAAACACTATGCCATGGAATCGGTGTGTCAAAAATCTCTTCCCAACTATTTCGCAATCTACAGTCGTGGTCAAACGTTTTGAGAATGACACAAATACTAATTTTTACAGTCTGCTGCCTCAGTTTTGATTATGGCAATTTGCGTATACTCCAGAATGTCATGAAGAGTGATCAGATGAATTGCAATTAATTGCAAAGTCCCTCTTTGCCATGAAAATGAACTTAATCCCCAAAAAACATTTCCACTGCATTTCAGCCCTGCCACAAAAGGACCAGCTGCCATCATGTCAGTGATTCTCTCGTTAACACAGGTGGGAGTGTTGACGAGGACAAGGCTGGAGATCACTCTGCCATGCTGATTGAGTTAGAATAGCAGACTGGAAGCTTTAAAAGGAGGGTGGTGCTTGAAATCATTGTTCTTCCTCTGTTAACCATGGTTACCTGCAAGGAAACACGTGCCGTCATCATTGCTTTGCACAAAAAAAGGGCTTCACAGGCAAGGATATTGCTGCTAGTAAGACTGCACCTAAATCAACATTTATCGGATCATCAAGAACTTCAAGGAGAGAGGTTCAATTGTTGTGAAGAAGGCGTCAGGGCACCCAAGAAAGTCCAGCAAGCACCAGGACCGTCTCCTAGAGTTGATTCAGCTGCGGGATCGGGGCACCACCAGTGCAGAGCTTGCTCAGGACTGGCAGCAGGCAGGTGTGAGTGCATCTGCACACACAGTGAGGCGAAGACTTTTGGAGGATGGCCTGGTGTCAAGAAGGGCAGCAAAGAAGCCATTTCTCTCCAGGAAAAACATCAGGGACAGACTGATATTCTGCAAAAGGTACAGGGATTGGACTGCTGAGGACTGGGGTAAAGTCATTTTCTCTGATGAATCCCCTTTCCGATTGTTTGGGGCATCTGGAAAACACCTTGTCCGGAGAAGACAAGGTGAGCGCTACCATCAGTCCTGTGTCATGCCAACAGTAAAGCATCCTGAGACCATTCGTGTGTGGGGTTGCTTCTCAGCCAAGGGAGTGGGCTCACTCACAATTTTGCCTAAGAACACAGCCATGAATAAAGAATGGTACCAACACATCCTCCGAGAGCAACTTCTCCCAACCATCCAAAAACTGTTTGGTGACGACCAATGCCTTTTCCAGCATGATGGAGCACCTTGCCATAAGGCAAAATTTATAACTAAGTGGCTCGGGGAACAAAACTTCGAAATTTTGGATTCATGGCCAGGAAACTCCCCAGACCTTAATCCCATTGAGAACTTGTGGTCGATCCTCAAGAGGCGGGTGGACAAACTAAAACCCACAAATTCTGACAAAATCCAAGCATTGATTATGCAAGAATGGGCTGCCATCAGTCAGGATGTGGCCCAGAAGTTAATTGACAGCATGCCAGGGCGGATTGCAGAGGTCTTGAAAAATACTTAATGTAATTGCATAAACTTAATGTAATTGTCAATAAAAGCCTTTGACACTTCTGGAATGCTTGTAATTATACTTCAGTATTACCATAGTAACATCTGACAAAAATATCTCATAACACTGAAGCAGTGAACTTTGTGAAGACCAATACTTGTGTCATTCTCAAAACTTTTGACCACGACTGTACATGGGACGGCTGTCAATCCTTTGGTCCTTAAATGAAACAGGTATACTTTTTTATTTATCACAGTTTTCTTGAACCAATTATGTTCTTTAATTTCTTTCTTTCTCTTTCTCTTTCTCTCTCTCTTTCTTTCTTTCTTTCTTTCTTTCTTTCTTTCTTTCTTTCTTTCTTTCTTTCTTTCTTTCTTTCTTTCTTTCTTTCTTTCTTTCTTTCTTTCTTTCTTTCTTTCTTTCTTTCTTGTTTTTCGGATTTGTATCCTTTATTGCTTTCCTCAGAAACAACAATAACAACAATGATTATGACGTCAATCATTATCTAATAGTCATGCATGTTAATAATACTGTACATCGCCAGTTGAATAAAGTACTGTACATATGCCTCGCATCACTAATTTCAAAGGATTGAAGTTAATAGTGCATTTAAACAAACAACTTACCTGCATGAGAAAATAATATAGTATACTATAAATACTATAGTATTCAGATAGTTCAGTGCTTCTTCTCTTTTCTATAACCTGTAGGGAACACATACAGTTTATGGTCTATACTTGGCACGTAGGTCTCTCACTTACGCATGGCACAAATTGGGATATGGTGGAGGTGAATGGGCAGGGTATGTGCAAATTAAATACTGTACTATATATTATAATAATTACTGTAGTGTTTTTTTGCGGACTGTGGTGTTTTGCTAACATTACTGTAGTATTTACTGTAGTGTTTTTGTGGTCTGTAGTATACTGTAGTATTTACCATAGTATTCTACAGTATACTACACAATTCTATAGTAAGTACTAAACATGGTCGAGGGACACTATAGTGTGTAGTATAGTATTCTACAGTGTACTACAGTTTACTACATAATTCTATATTAAGTACAATAGTATTCTATAGTAAACTGTAGTTTTTTAAAAGGTTTGTAAACACTTGATTTTATTGGTGCCACCCTTCGAGTTTTAATCTATAAAATCTAAGTGCCTGCAATTGACCAACAAAACACTATTTCCTAGATCCATTTGCTGTTTACTGGCCGTTGGATAGCCGAGGTTTAAGCAGCTTCTTATGCATCTCAATAAAAGGCTGTGGCCTGTGTTGTCTCAGCTAGTGCATTGTTAAGAAGGCCATTTCTGAGTAGTGATTTGAAAAAGGCCTACCCGCTCTTGGGTTCAAACTTTGTCTTTTGAGTTTTTCTAGTTTCGTTTTCTTTCCATCTTATTGTTTTTTTTATACACATTTTATGTATTTTACTGTTTTTATAATGTCGTGTGAAGAAATGTGATCAACATTTTCATTTCCCAGTCTTTCATCTGGGCATAATGTTTGTGTAAACGGTTTGGTGGTAGCGGGATAAATCGTTTTTTTTTTTTCTCTCTCTCTCTCTTTTCGAAAGACTTTGATTGAACTGATCTGATTCCAGACCCAGATTTACAAAAAAATACCATTCACTCTAAGTGTCTCTGTGGCTTTGGAGTGTACCAGCTTGGTTTGGACATCTTGGAACGACCCCTAAAAGTGTATCCTAAATGGCACCCTATTTTCTATACTGTGCACTACTTTTGACTAGGGCCCATAGGAAATATATCAGAAAATAGGGTGTCATTTGGGACGTAGATCCTAACCAGCAGATTCACAGAACACTTTGGGAAAGTATGCTACAGACCTTAGAATGAATTAGAACTTCTTCAGGAGATTGTTATGACGATTGAGATTGTTATGACGATTGAGATTGTTATGAGTTTTTTCACAGCCGCTGCTTCTGGTTGGAAAGTGCTTTCTTTCCCTGCAGTGAAGTCAGAGCAGAGGTCAGGGTATTGTTTTTATTTATGTGGAAGTGGATGAGAACACTCATTAATAACATACGATACCTGGGTTCAAATAGTATTTTAAATCATTTCAAATACTGTATCTGGGCTTGATTGAGCTTGCCTGGTGCAATGGAACTAATAGAATGGTTGCAGAAAAGCAAGCCCTGCCCATCTGGTACTCCGGGGAGACTAAAGCAAACGCTAAATGGATTTGAAAGATTTCAAATAGTATTTGAACCCAGGTCTGCGTCACGCAGCCAACACAGTGATCAGTAAGGAACGCAGAGCTGTGCGGTGTTGTTTAGACTGCCTGGTGAGGCATGACGCTCACCCTGCTCACCCTGTTGCTCATTCACAAACAATCATTTTAAAATATGGAGAGAGAAAGACAGAACACATGCCCTATAAATGACCTATTAGTGGCATATCAATGGAAAGTCACCAAGACCGTTCAGACAGGGGAAAGTGTCAGAAACAGTGATGTTTACCGATGTGGCAGAGCAAGAGAGACAAATGTGCTCGTCGATGTCTGTCAATCTGCCATCATGGCCGTTGACATCGTCACAGCCCTCCCTCTCTTCCTCACACATCTTTCTCTGTATTCTCTCTCATCTTTCACTCTACTTCTCGTGCTGTAACTCGCTAGTTCTCGGTCTCTGTTCTCTCATTCCCTTTTTATTTCTCTTTGAATGTCCTCCCTTTTTCTCTTTTTCCTCTTACCCCATCACCGAACTTGACCAGAAATGACTCTCTCTTGAGAGTAAATGGTATCAACTATTGGTTGACACCCAAAACAGCAAACAGACCTTTGAAACATTTTGTGCTGCAATGTCACTAGATTTTTAGTCGATCCCCCGCCACCAGCACAGCAACCACTGCAAAATACCCACACTGTACACACAAAAAAAAAAGAGGGTTCCTCATTCCTCAATGAGGGTGATGTTCTATGTCGAAAAACATACTGACCCAAATAACCCTTTGAGCCTTTCAATGGTTCTTCGCAGTTCTTTGCAGTTTAGTGATAATTCAAATGTAGGGACGTTGGCTCATTCAAATATTTTGGGGCGTGGTTTGTGCACAGCTTTTTAAAACTTTTTTTTTTTACCGTGAGTGAGAGTGTCATTCCAGTTAATCTAATCTGTTATTTAGGTCAATTTTCTAGGATCCCCATTAACTACTGCACATGCAGCAGCTACTCATCCTGGGGTCCACGTAAAACATACAAACACATGACAAAGTACAGAACACTAATAGAGAAGAACAACATAAGGTATTGCATTAAATTAAAAAATAAATACAAATAAGAGTTATATATAGGAAACACACCAAGAGATAACAAAAACACTATTTACATGCTATTCATACAGTGGGGGAAAATTGTATTTAGTCAGCCACCAATTGTGCAAGTTCTCCCACTTAAAAAGATGAGAGAGGCCTGTAATTTTCATCATAGGTACACATCAACTATGACAGACAAATTGAGAAAGAAAAATCCAGAAAATCACTTTGTAGGATTTTTAATGAATTTATTTGCAAATTATGGTGGAAAATAAGTATTTGGTCACCTACAAACAAGCAAGATTTCTGGCTCTCACAGACCTGTAACTTCTTCTTTAAGAGGCTCCTCTGTCCTCCACTCGTTACCTGTATTAATGGCACCTGTTTGAACTTGTTATCAGTATAAAAGACACCTGTCCACAACCTCAAACAGTCACACTCCAAACTCCACTATGGCCAAGACCAAAGAGCTGTCAAAGGACACCAGAAACAAAATTGTAGACCTGCACCAGGCTGGGAAGACTGAATCTGCAATAGGTAAGCAGCTTGGTTTGAAGAAATCAACTGTGGGAGCAATTATTAGGAAATGGAAGACATACAAGACCACTGATAATCTCCCTCGATCTGGGGCTCCACGCAAGATCTCACCCCGTGGGGTCAAAATGATCACAAGAACGGTGAGCAAAAATCCCAGAACCACACGGGGGACCTAGTGAATGACCTGCAGAGAGCTGGGACCAAAGTAACAAAGCCTACCATAAGTAACACACTACGCCGCCAGGGACTCAAATCCTGCAGTGCCAGACGTATCCCCCTGCTTAAGCCAGTATATGTCCAGGCCCGTCTGAAGTTTGCTAGAGTGCATTTGGATGATCCAGAAGAGGATTGGGAGAATGTCATATGGTCAGATGAGACCAAAATAGAACTTTTTGGTAAAAACTCAACTCGTCGTGTTTGGAGGACAAAGAATTCTGAGTTGCATCCAAAGAACACCATACCTACTGTGAAGCATGGAGGTGGAAACATCATGCTTTGGGGCTGTTTTTCTGCAAAGGGACCAGGACGACTGATCCGTGTAAAGGAAAGAATAAATGGGGCCATGTATCGTGAGATTTTGAGTGAAAACCTCCTTCCATCAGCAAGGGCATTGAAGATGAAACGTGGCTGGGTCTTTCAGCATGACAATGATCCCAAACACACCGCCCGGGCAACGAAGGAGTGGCTTCGTAAGAAGCATTTCAAGGTCCTGGAGTGGCCTAGCCAGTCTCCAGATCTCAACCTCATAGAAAATCTTTGGAGTGAGTTGAAAGTCCGTGTTGCCCAGCGACAGCCCCAAAACATCACTGCTCTAGAGGAGATTTGCATGGAGGAATGGGCCAAAATACCAGCAACAGAGTGTGAAAACCTTGTGAAGACTTACAGAAAACATTTGACCTGTGTCATTGCCAACAAATGGTATATAACAAAGTATTGAGAAACTTTTGTTATTGACCAAATACTTATTTTCCACCATAATTTGCAAATAAATTCATTAAAAATCCTACAATGTGATTTTGAGGATTTTTTTTGCTAATTTTGTCTGTCATGGTTGACGTGATGAAAATTACAGGCCTCTCTCATCTTTTTAAGTGGGAGAACATGCACAATTGGTGGCTGACTAAATACTTTTTTCCCCCACTGTATATACATATGCATGTTCTTATATACAGTACAGTTAAATTAGATCTTTAGAAAGAGGAGAGGTGCTGTGATACAATATGTTTTTTATGTTTTGTTTTTTGAGCTATACTTGCTTTTTGCCTGAGTAACCTCTGGTGGCAGAGCATTCCACGATGACATGGCTCTACACATAACTGAAACACGCATTAAATCTGTTTTTGGTTTTGGGTACCGTGAAGAAACCCATAGTGGTCTGTCTGGTGGGTTCTGTATGTCTGTTGGAAGTGTATGCAAATGTACTAAACAAAAATATGAACGCAACATGTAAGGTGTTGGTCCCATGTTTCATGAGGTGAAATAAAAGATCCCAGAAATGTCCCATTCGCACAAAACACTTGTGCACAAATGTGTTTACATCCCTGTTAGTGAGTATTTCTCCTTTGCCAAGATAATCCATCCACCTGACAGGTGTGGCATATCAAGAAGCTGGTTAAACAGCATGATCATTACACAGGTGGTCCTCTGTTGCTCAGCTGGTAGAGCACGGCGCTTGTAACGCCAGGGTAGTGGGTTCGATCCCCGGGACCACCCATACACAAAAACATTTATGCACACATGACTGTAAGTCGCTTTGGATAAAAGCGTCTGCTAAATGGCATATTATTATTATTATATTACAGGTGTACCTTGTGATGCGGACAATAAAAGGCCACTCTAAAATTTGCCGTTTTGTCACAGAACACAATGCCACAGATGTCTCAAGTTTTGAGGGAGCGTGCAATTGGCATGCTGACTGCAGGAATGTCCACCAAAGCTGTTGCCAGATAATTTAATATACATTTCTCTACCATAAGCCGCCTCCAATGCCGTTTTAGAGAATTTGGCAGTATGTCCAACCGGCTTCACAACCGCAGACCACGTGTAACCATGCCAGCAAAGGACCTCCACATCAGGCTTCTTCACCAGCAGAATTGTCTGAGACCAGCCACCCGGACAGTTGATGAAATTGTGGGTTTGCACAAGCAAAGAATTTCTGCAAAAACTGTCAGAAACCATCTCAGGGAAGCTCATCTGTGTGCTCGTCGTTTTCACCTCACCGGGGTCTTGACCTGACTGCAGTTCGGCGTCATAACCAACTTCAGTGGGCAAATGCTGACCTTCGATGGCCACTGGCACGCTGGAGAAGTGTCCTCTTCACAGATGAATCCCCGTGTCAACGTGTACGACAGCGTGTTCCAGTTCCCACCAATATCCAGCAACTTTGCATTGCCATTGAAGAGTGGGACAACATTCCACAGGTCACAATCAACAGCCTGATCAACTCTATGTGAAGGAGATGCATAATGGTGGTCATACCAGATCCTGACTGGTTTTCTGATCCACGCCCCTACCTTTTTTTTAAGGTATCTGAGACCAACAGTTGTATATCTGTATTCCCATTCATGTGAAATCCATAGATTAGGGCCTAATGAATTTATTTCAATTGACTGATTTCCTTATATGAACTGTAACTCAGTAAAATCTTTGAAAATGTTGCTTTATATTTTCGTTCAGTGTAGATTATAGTGGTTAGGCATTTACAACACAACAATGTTTCTTAAAAAGACTAGAAGAGAAGTAGTCAATTTCTCCTCAATCCTCATCCATGAAAGACTATCATGCACGTTGTTGATGTTAGTGTGTGCAGCTGAGGCCAAGGCTGTTGTGTTCTGCTATTACATGTTACCTATCGAGAACGGTTGACTAAGTCAGTTGTTCTCAAATCTCTCATCAGGGACCCCCAGTTGTTCCAGAGTTAGCTCACCTGATTCAACTTGTTAATAAACACAATAATAAAACCTATGGAATTTTAACAATATCATATGGCTATTAAACCAGCGTAAAAACAATCTGTATTGTTCTTAAAAGGAACGTTTGAGATTGAGAAAGGTTCTTTATAGAACCATTCTCCGTAAAGGCTCTGTAAAGAACCACAGCCCAAAAAGGGTTGTAACCATAGCTGAAACTTTTTCGAACGTTATTTTATAGAACCTTACGAAATGGTTCTTTATAGCACCATACCGGTTCCATTTAGAACCTTATGAGCAAGGTTCTTTATAGAATGTTTAAAAAAAAGTTCCATGTAGCACCAAAAAGGGGTCTGCTATGGTTACAAGCCAATGAACACTTATTTAGCACTATATAGAACCATTTGTTTTTAGTGTGTAAAGCGCATTGCAACAAAGAGAGAGATGATAAACTGTCAATTACTTACTGTTCATCAGCTGCCAGGTTGAGACTATAGTCCAGTAGCCACTCAGACATCAACTATGGACCGGAGATGACGGAAAGTGCAATATTTGGCTTGTAACCATAACGTTACTGAGAATGTTGTTGTAGTGAAGGCGTGTACTTGCAAATGTATTTTGTATTATTGTCCATTTTGAAAATACAAAATACCTGTATTTTATGTAGGTAAAAAACTTTGTGAGAGTATTTTGGATTTAATTTGATACATTGGTCTTCAGAGTATCTTGTAATTGTAACAAGATACATTTTAATGTATCTTCTGCCCGTCTCTGAATGCACCCATGCAATATTGGGAAAAGTGCATCAACATTCAAACGTGAGCAGGCTGGTGCTTTACGTCAGTGTCCATAAATAATAGATGTCACAGACTGATTCGGACAGAAAGGTTGATATGTACAGTATGTAAATTACCTAGTGGTCTCATGGGTGGAAAAATAATTAATAATATTATAAATAAACCTGAAAATCCGGTGTTTCTATGTCAAACGATTTTGTTATATTTCAGTCTCCTGTGATGTATATAAAGTGTAATATTGGGACGCAAACTCTATATCTGTCACGACTTCCTCCGAAGCTGCCTCCTCTCCTTGTTCGGGCAGGCTTCGGCGTTCGTCGTCACCGGCCTTCTAGCCACTGGCGCTCCTCATCTCATCATTACATTTGTCTTGTCTTGGCTATTACACACACCTGGTTCATATCCCCTCATTAGTACGTGTATAAGTGTTCCCTCTGCCCCCATTGTCCTTGTGGGTGATTGTTTAATGTGAGGAGAGAGTAACTCGGTTGAGCTATGTGTATTTTGTATTGCCGGGGTATATTTTCCCAGGGTGCCTGTTTTATTCCAGTGCGCCTGTTTTGCGCACTGGACTGTTTGACACTATCCAGCGTAACTCTGTACTACAGAATAAACTCTGTTTTCTGTGATTTACCCTCCTGCGCCTGACTCCTTCAAATCACTCATCACAATATCTGACATGGTACAGGTGTATTATTTTTGTGTGAGGTGTATACCTTTGTTTCAAAGTAGATTTGTTTAAGACTACCAAGAAACACTATGTGTGACCCTGATTTAGCCCACTGCAGTGAAGGGTTAACTATCATCGCCAGGCAACGTTTTTGACCCAAGCCCATGCTGATAAGGCAGTTTGTTTTGGACCTCTGGTCTCAGGCACTCCTGTCATTCATTTGTCAGCCAGTTAAACTTTGCAATCGTGCAAACCTAATGGTGGCCGTGTCCTTCTCTGGACATGTCCACATAAAATGATATCTTTGACATCTTTAATTAGAGTACCACTGCAGAGACCTGATGCCTATCATCAAAAACCCTCATCAGATACTTATCTACATTTGAGTATCAAAAAGGTACAGTATCTGTCCCAAGATTGCAGCAGAGAGGAACGAGTAGAAAATAACGGAAAAACCAACTGTCTGGAAACACTTAAAGGACCACTCTCCTCCTTCACCTTGTCTACAACTACAAATAAACTCCGGAGAAGTTTCCAAAGTTATGTAGAATTAGTCACATGAGAAAGGGAGGGGGGGGGCAACCAAGAAGGAAGAAAAAAAATTTATGTGTCCACTTTCTTTAGATTCACACGACATACTGTATTGTATGAGAGGTAGAAGTGTAGCAACAGTTTGGTCTGTCATGCTACCTGGTCAGTGAGGAATGTACAGCACAGATCCACAGTTAAAACGGTCTATCATTAATCCTTAATTAATCATACGCTCTCATCCAGAACGACTTACAGGGCACATCGACAGATTTTTCACCTAGTCGGCTCGGGGATTAGAACCAGCGACCTTTCGGTTACTAGGCACAACGCTCTTAACCACTAAGCTACCTGCCGCCCAATATGACTTCACCATGATACTGTATTAGTGTTGTAGTAGTTATCCGGGATCGTTCATAAAGGCACTGAAGGATAGCCCTGCCTCCTACCCTGCAGTGGTACAGGAATTACATCATAGTAGTCAAGACTCTCCTCTAAGTAAAAGGAAAGGAACTGAAAGGGGGACACCTAGTCAGTTGTACAACTGAATACATTCAACTGAAATGTGTCTTCCACATTTAACCCAACCCCTCTGAAAGTAGCTCTGTTAAACTGTGTTACTCAGCACTGGGATGTATTAAGATAAGATCCTCTGAGCGCTCATCTTAAGACATTCATCTTCATTTTAATAACACCCATAAAGACCCATAAAAGGGACAGAGGTCACCAGAGGCAGGGTACGGCTGGTGTAGACCAGGCAAAGTTAGAGGAGGGGAGGGGAGGGTAGGCTACGAGCCAGGCTGGTAGGGGCTGACCGCAGACAGCTAGCTGGTGGACAGGTCAGAAATACAGCGGTTAAAAAGTCAAAGGAGAATAAAATATATCCTGCCGTCTTGAACTCAGTGTTGGAAGCCCTGAACTGCAGTGTTGAATTAATGACTGTGAAGAGGATGAGGACATGTGGAGAAGCCATAGCTGTGAGATGAGTGTCGAGGGACAAGCAATAAAGAGACTGTGCTGAAAGGCTATAAGATTTATGGACCACCGTCTTCTGCACATGGATGTTTAGCTGGAAAGAGAGAGAGAGAGAGAGAGAGAGAGGGGGGAGAGAGAGAGAGAGAGAGAGAGAGAGAGAGAGAGAGAGAGAGAGAGAGAGAGAGAGAGAGAGAGAGAGAGAGAGAGAGAGAGAGAGAGAGAGAGAGAGAGAGAGAGAGAGAGAGAGACAGAGATCTTGTGGAAACCAGCCCATACAGTGACTGGCCCCAGCGTAACAATGTAATAATGTAATAATGTACAGTCACAGCCTGCCAGAGTGTGGTGGTCTGGCCAGAGTCAGAGGCAGGAGGACCTGGGACCAACCATGAAGAAGAGCGAGTAGACAGGGTCACAGGGGTAGAAGGAAGGAAGCAGCTGTCAAAAGGAAGATCTAATGCACTCGGCCAGGCCAACACACACCACACCACACATTCTGGCTGCCTCTTTTCCAGTCGCTTTTTCACCTTCGCCTCCTCTGAGAAACACCCTCTTCAGGCACAAATAATCATCTACGTCCTGTAAGCTGCCCTACCTGGGTATATTCATTCACGTCATCCTGTCGAGACAAACACCACACAACAGGGCTATTCAGTTTGGACACTGGTTACAGAGCTACCCGTTGGTTACAGAGCTACCCGTTGGTTACAGAGAGACCCGTTGGTTACAGAGAGACCCATTGGTTACAGAGAGGCCCGTTGGTTACAGAGACACCCGTTGGTTACAGAGACACCCGTTCGTTACAAAGCTACCTATTGGTTACAAAGCTACCAATTGGTTACAGAGCTACCCTGTGGTTACTCCTTGTGAAGGCGGTGAAGTGAATCACTGAAAATAAAGTGCTGAAGCTACTGGTGTTTTTTTTATTTTCAATGGATGCATTTTTACACTCTGCTCTAGAGTCTGACTATTATTGAATGGCTGGATAAAAAAGGATTGGGCTATGTCGGGAAGAGGGGAAAAACAACATTGGAATAGCTACAATGTACTGTATGGAAACTATCTGACACATGATATTACAATTACAGAATGTTTCAAATACAAGCATTTACAGCACCGTTGCTATAAATTGTTGCTTCTAACTAGGTAGAGGGAAGCATTGTATGGTATTCACTTACACTTGATATACAGTGTACTCCATCAATCACAGTCTCCCACAGCAAAGGAAGTCAGTCCAGAGGAGTCTACAGATCCGTCTGAGAGATTCC
>NC_140012.1:41424728-41509728 GCF_964263955.1 Coregonus lavaretus
AAACAACATTTTGTGGAATTAAATCATTATAGTCTATAAATTGCACATACAGGCTGTGACTTACTTAGAATTAAATACAAATTAAACAAAAAATGCCTTCTTAGGCTCAGTCTGCAGTGCCTTTGAATTCATTTTTAGAAACATGAGTTTGGCCAGAGTCTGTGGCTTCAGGTTCATGCTATGGTGCCTGGAGAGCAGGCCAGCAGCGGGGAATACCTCACAGAGCATGCCAGCAGCGGGGAATACCTCACAGAGCAGGCCAGCAGCGGGGAACACCTCACAGAGCAGGCCAGCAGCGGGGAATACCTCACAGAGCAGGCCAGCAGCGGGGAATACCTCACAGAGCAGGCCAGCAGCGGGGAATACCTCACAGAGCAGGCCAGCAGCGGGGAATACCTCACAGAGCAGGCCAGCAGCGGGGAATACCTCACAGAGCAGGCCAGCAGCGGGGAATACCTCACAGAGCAGGCCAGCAGCGGGGAATACCTCACAGAGCAGGCCAGCAGCGGGGAATACCTCACAGAGCAGGCCAGCAGCGGGGGAATACCTCACAGCGCTCGCAGAGCCACTGGGGATGCTAACCACCCTTCGGGCCACTCTTGCCAGGCTGGGCTGGGATGTGTAGTTGTTTTTTAAATTTTCTGTAGGTAGGCCTAAAGGATTTTAGGTAAAATAACCCTATCAAATGGGGAAGCTCCTTTAAAGAGGTAATATGCCAGGGCTATTGGGCCAAAATCAATGATGGCCTATTGGTTATAGGCCTAATAGAACGAAAATGAACAAAACTTTAGAGATCTGATTTTTAGTTTATAAATACTTTGCTGCAATGACGCACTTAGCTAGCTACCCAGCTCCTTCCTTTCTGTTTGCATGTGCACATAGTAAGTGCACAATTATGCTGTCTGGATATGTGTCTTTTCAGATTCCACAATGATTCATTAGTTGTGGACACTACATCACCACACTCCCTCTCTTGCTCTTGGTCCTCATCTTTGTAAGTCACCTTGATTTTTCACCTGTGTGTTTTAACAGTTTCTGTATTAAAACCAGGGGCGCAACTTTCACTGGGGACGGGGACAGTTGTATCATTGGAATGTGACACAAAACGAGGCAATGGTGTGCTTTAGGAACATGCGGACACCTCCGAGCGGTCGGGTAGTTTGTTTGGAGTGTTTATCCGACTGGATAAAAAAGATATATATATATATGTCCGTCCCCCCCCCCCCCCCCACTTCTAAAACCAAAGTTGCGCCCCTGATTTAAATACTTAGCATACTAGATGACAGTAGCTAAAGCAAGGGGCTATAGCAGCACACAAGTAGACTACAAATGCATGCTGGGACGGCACGCCCTGAGCTGGTGAAGTGATCGCTACTGGAGTGAAATTGGAGCAGGTGAGAAGGCCGACGCTCCAGCCTTTGGGAAACTCGCTCCTCGCTTCAGTCAAATTGGGCATGCTCTACTCCTCGCTCAGCTCCAGCTCCGCTCACATACTCTGGTCCTAAATGAAACCCTATTCCGTATATATTGTGCACTACATTTGATCAGAGTCCATATGGGTCATGGTCAAAAGCACTGCACTAAATAGGGATTAGGTTGTCACTTGGGACATAGGACCTTCAACTGGGAGTCTGCGACGGGGGCCTTTGATTAACCTTGTCTCCGTGGCAACCCAACCTCAGAACTGATAGAATCCATTTTAATCTATTTACCTCACAGCAACGTGATGAGCGGTCATGTGCGCTGAGGCACTGTGCTGACACTACCCAATCCTTCATAATAATAAATGAGGAAATGCAGCTAATTTGCCCAAAGTGATACCACTGGCAGAACGATTAAAAACTATGGCAGAGTGGAAGAGTTTTCTCATCTTCCAAAAAATCACATGCCATTTACTTTTCCTCTATGGCAACCCTATTCCCTATGTAGTGCACTACTTTTGACCATGACACATAGGGCTCTGGTCAAAAGCAGTGCACTACATAGGGAATAGGGTGCCGTTTCAGATGCAACCTAGGACCTCTGTATGACCCCTGTGCTTTCTGCTCAGACCTCAAGGTCTGTCTGGTCTGCATGCAAAGACTTCTGTCTCTTACTTACACACTAACAATCCCTCACAGCTGACACCAGTCACCAGGAGAACTGTGATAAAGATTATTCTAGTGTCCTGCCAGAACTCTGGTGTGCGTCTCTCCCTGTCCTGTTTCTGACTCCTGCCTTCAAGGGTGCATTTTTCAGCCTCCCCTTTCATGTCTCGATCCTCTCCGATTTTTTCCCTTTCATCCACACATCTCGCTTGATCGGAATAATTTCTCCCATTTATTTTTCCCGTTTGGATCTCTGGCCTGCTGTACTGACCGCTAACAATTATTCAAGAGTGTTGTTGGAAGCTGTTAGCACCACTGAGGTGGGTGGGAGGAGGGAGTGAGGCAGGGGAAGAGGGATGGAGGGGAGGAGGGAGGGAGGCAGGGGAAGAGGGAGGGAGGGGAGGAGGGAGGGAGGCAGGGGAAGAGGGAGGGAGGAGGGAGGGAGGCAGGGGAAGAGGGAGGGAGGGGAGGAGGGAGGGAGGCAGGGGAAGAGGGAGGGAGGGGAGGAGGGAGGGAGGCAGGGGAAGAGGGAGGGAGGAGGCAGGGAGGCAGGGGAAGAGGGAGGGAGGGGAGGAGGGAGGGAGGCAGGGGAAGAGGGAGGCAGAGGAAGAGGGAGGGAGGGGAGGAGGGAGGGAGGCAGGGGAAGAGGGAGGGAGGGGAGGAGGGAGGGAGGGGAGGAGGGAGGGAGGCAGGGGAAGAGGGAGGGAGGAGGGAGTGAGGCAGGGGAAGAGGGAGGGAGGGGAGGAGGGAGGGAGGGGAGGAGGGAGGGAGGCAGGGGAAGAGGGAGGGAGGAGGGAGTGAGGCAGGGGAAGAGGGAGGGAGGGGAGGAGGGAGGGAGGCAGAGGAAGAGGGAGGGAGGGGAGGAGGGAGGGAAGAGGTGATGCTGTTAGCACCACAGAGGTGAGTACGTAGATGGCCCCGTTCTGTTGTTGCCTGAAAAAGAAGTAACAAACATCATAACATGGTGTGGAAAATGTTTTTTGTCTGCTCTCACCCAAAAAATATTTATCAGCAGAAGATTTTTCTCCAAGATGGCTCTGAGGGGTGGCCAGTCCCCTTCTGGCTGTGCCGGGTGGAGATTATAACAGTACATGGCCATTAAGGCCAGATTTTTCTCCAAGATGTTCAAATGTTCATAGATGACCAGCAGGGTCAAATAATAATCACAGTGGTTGTAGAGGTTGCAACGGGTCAGTACATCAGGAGTAAATGTCACTTGGCTTTTCATAGCCGGGCATTTAGAGGTTTAAAATAGCAGGTGCGGTAGAGAGAGAGTTGAAAACAGCAGGTAGCACGTCCGGTGAACAGGTCAGGGTTCCATAGCCGCAGGCAGCAGAGTGGAAACTGGAGCAGCAGCACGACCAGGTGGACTGGGGACAGCAAGGAGTCATCAGGCCAGGTAGTCCTGAGGCATGGTCCTAGGGCTCAGGTCCTCTGGGAGGGGAGGGAGAGAGAGAGAATGGGTCCTGTACTGAGATATTTCTGTATTTCAGACAACCAAGGAGAAGTGTTCTAGTCTATGACAAAGGTGCAAAAAAGTTAATTTCCCTTTCCCCTGTTTAAAAGAATGTTTAGTGGAAAGAAAGTGAATATGGCGAGAGGACAATTTTTCCACAGGGCTATCACACCTGATTCATTTGAGATATTCCTGGAAGGAATGGCACCGCCACCGCGGTCTTAACCACGTCAAGGCTGAGCAGCAAGACTCCCTTCAATCAAAGACCACGCTAACAACTCAGACAGATCTGTGGGCGCCGCAGTGTATTTCCAGACATTAACATAACAGCCAGAAGAAACATTACGATTAAAAATAATAATACAATTGAAGAGAGAGAGAAAAAAAGTACCTGTCAAATTAGAGACGGAATGTCAGTGGCATTTTCCACTATCCCTGTGTGAGTGAGAGTGGGAGTGGGGGGAGGACTGCGCCTCTGCAGTATCAAACTGTATATGTTCCTTTCATTTTCTATCTATCTCCGGATCTACACTGAACAAAAATATAAACACAACATGCAACAATTTCAAGCATTTTACTGAGTTACAGATCATATAAGGAAACCAGTCAATTGAAAAACTCCTGAGTGGCGCAGTGGTCTAAGGCACTGCATCGCAGTGCTAACTGTGCCACTAGAGATCCTGGCTCTGTCGCAGCCGGCCGCGACCGGGAGACTCATGGGCGGCGCACAATTGGCCCAGCGTCGTCCAGGGTAGGGGAAGGAATGGCCGGCAGGGATGTAGCTCAGTTGATAGAGCATGGCGTTTGCAACGCCAGGGTTGTGGGTTCGATTCCCACGGGGGGCCAGTATAATTTAAAAAAATATATATATATATGTATTCACTAACTGTAAGTCGCTCTGGATAAGAGCGTCTGCTAAATGACTAATAAATAAAAAGTAATTAGGCCCTAATCTATGGATTACACAAGACTGGGAATACAGATATGGATCTGTTGATCACAGATACCTTAAAAAAAAAAAGTGGATCAGAAAACCAGTCAGTATCTTGTGTGACAACCATTTGCCTTATGCAGCGCGACACATCTCCTTCGCATAGAGTTGATCAGGCTGTTGATTGTGGCCTGTGAAATGTTGTCCCACTCCTCTTCAATGGCTTTGTGAAGTTGCTGGATATTGGCGGGAACTGGAACACGCTGTCGCACACGTCGATCCAGAGCATCCCAAACATGCTCAATGGGTGACATGTCTGGCTATGGAAAAACTGGGACATTTTCAGCTTCCAGGAATTGTGTACAGATCATTGCGACATGGGGCTGTGCATTATCATGCTGAAACATGAGGTGATGGCAGTGGATGAATGGCACGACAATGGGCATCAGGATATCGTCACGGTGTCTCTGTGCATTCAAAATGCCATCGATAAAATGCAATTGTGTTCGTTTTCCATAGCTTATACCTGCCCATACCATAACCCCACCGCCACCATGGGGCACTCTGTTCACAACGTTGACATCAGCAAACTGTCACGGTTTCTGCCGAGGCTGCTCCTTCTCCTTGTTCGGGCAGGCTTCGGCGGTCGTCGTCCCCGGAGTACTAGCTGCCACCGTTCGTTGTTTCTGTGTTTGTTTGGTTTGGTCTGTTTTGGTACACCTGTTCCTCATTTTGTCTTGATTATGTGTCCTTTAAGTTCTCGTTGTTTCTGTCTTGTGGTTGTGTGTAGTTGTTCCATGTCAGCAGGTATTGCCAGTCAGTTTGTGCTCTATTCTTTATAGAGAGTTCGCACTGTTGTGCGTTTGTTGTATTTTTTACGCTGAGTGCGTTATTTTTCCTTGTGCCTCCGGCTCTGTTTGTAGCCGTTCATTCTGTGGACTTTATTAAAGTGATTTTGGACTTGCATTCTGCATCCTGCATTTGATTCCACACCACACCTACGCCCGGCCTTGACAGAACTACACACCATTCATGGAATCAGCAGGAGCAGCAGCAGCGACCGAGTCATGGGAGGAGCGCGTCCGCGGACAGGATGACAGGATAGCCCAGATCACCAACGCTCTACAGGGAGTAATGAATACCCTGCATCGCCTGGAGACCAGTTGGGCACCCACGCCTCCTCCTACAGTACCACCAGCACCGGTCAGTCCCTTAGTCCACGCTCCAGAACCCAGTGGGATTCGGCTCTCGCTCCCGAGGGCGTATGATGGTACCGCTGCCGGGTGTCAAGGTTTCCTCCTACAAGTAGAACTCTACCTCGCCACCGTACACCCGGTGCCCTCGGGACACGAGAGCGTTTCCGCCCTCATCTCCTGTCTCACCGGCAAGGCGTTGGAGTGGGCCAATGCCGAATGGAGGAGAATAGACCCCGCGACGATCACCTATGCGGAGTTCTCCCGTCGCTTCAGGGCTGTATTCGACCATCCACCTGAAGGGAAGGCGGCGGGAGAACGTCTATTCTACCTCCAACAGGGGAGGAGGAGCGCCCAGGAGTTTGCACTGGAGTTCCGGACTCTAGCGGCAGACGCAGGGTGGAATGAGCGGGCCCTCATAGACCACTTCCGCTGCAGCCTACGGGAGGACGTCCGTCGTGATTTGCAGGGACACCACCCTCACGTTTGACCAGTTGGTAGACATGGCCATTCGCCTAGACACCCTGTTGGCTACCCGCGGACGTCCTGAGTGGGGGTCGTCCATTCCACCCTCCAGCACCTCCGAGCCTAGTCCTATGGAGCTCGGGGGTGCTGGCGCTAGAGAGGAGAGGAGAAGGAGCCCCAGGGGGACCAACCCCTGTACCTACTGTGGCCGTGGAGGACACACTGCGGCCAGGTGCTGGGGGGGGTCTCCTAGGGGAAGAGACGGCAGGCCACGCACTGGGGAGTCCTTCCAGGTGAGTAGGCGCCCCACTTACCCAGAGCTCTCTGTTGTGCACCTAACCATACCTGTTTGCTTCCCACAGGTTGCACCTCGTTCCCAGCATAAGGCGCTAGTAGATTCAGGCGCAGCTGGGAATTTTATAGATCGGAGATTTTGTGCAGAGTTAGGGATTCCCCTCCTTCCTGTCAGTAATCCTTTCCCTGTACATGCTCTAGATAGCCGTCCGATGGGATCGGGGTTGATTAGGGAGGTCACAGCTCCACTTAGGATGGGGACGCAGGAGGGTCATGAGGAGACTATTCAGCTATATCTTATAGACTCTCCTGCGTATCCGGTGGTGCTGGGGCTTCCCTGGTTGATTACTCATAATCCCTCTATTTCGTGGCAACAGAGGGCTCTCAAGGAGTGGTCTGCCCAGTGTGTAGGGCGATGTCTGGGCGTTTCCGTAGGGGCGACCTCGGTGGAAAGTCCAAACCAAATGCCCGCATTGCACATTCCCCCCGAGTATGAGGATTTAGCACTTGTGTTTAGTAAGGCGAAGGCGACGCAATTGCCACCACATAGACAGGGGGATTGTGCGATAGACCTCCAGGTAGGAGCTGCGCTTCCGCGGAGCCATGTGTATCCTTTGTCTCAAGAGGAGAAGAGAGCTATGGAGACTTACATAGCCGAGTCTTTGAGACAGGGATACATACGGCCCTCCACTTCCCCTGCATCCTCGAGTTTCTTTTTTGTGAAGAAAAAGGATGGAGGTTTGCGCCCGTGTATTGATTACCGCAGTCTCAATCAGATTACTGTGAAATACAGTTATCCACTCCCTCTGATTGCGACTATGACGGAGTCTTTACACGGGGCGCGGTTCTTCACAAAATTGGACCTCAGGAGCGCATACAACTTGGTGCGTATTAGGGAGGGAGACGAATGGAAGACAGCATTTAGTACCACCTCGGGTCATTACGAGTATCTCGTCATGCCATACGGGTTAATGAATGCTCCTTCAGTCTTCCAATCCTTCGTAGATGAGATCTTCCGGGATATGCAGGGGCAAGGAGTGGTCGTGTACATCGACGACATTCTAGTGTATTCTTCTACCCAAGCCGAGCATGTAGCCCTGGTGCGCCGAGTATTGAGGAGATTGTTGGAGCATGATCTGTATGTCAAGGCAGAGAAATGTCTGTTTTTCCAGGAGTCTGTCTCCTTTTTGGGTTATCAGTTGTCTGTGTCAGGGGTGAAGATGGAGGTTGACCGTGTGTCAGCCGTGCGTAATTGGCAAATTCCAACCACTGTTAAAGAGGTGCAGCGGTTCTTGGGCTTTGCGAATTACTACAGGAGGTTTATCCGGGGTTTTGGACAGGTGGCAGCTCCCATAACGTCTCTACTAAAGGGAGGTCCGGTGCGCTTGCAGTGGTCTGCTGAGGCTGATAGGGCTTTTGGGAGACTGAAGGACCTGTTTACCTCGGCGCCGGTGCTGGCGCATCCGGATCCCGCGCTACCATTCCAGGTCGAGGTAGACGCGTCAGAAGCCGGTATAGGGGCCGTGCTCTCGCAACGGTCTGGCACGCCACTGAAACTCCGCCCCTGTGCTTTTTACTCAAAAAAGCTCAGTCCGGCGGAGCGAAATTATGACGTGGGGGACAGGGAGCTGCTAGCTGTGGTCCAAGCCCTAAAGGTGTGGAGGCATTGGCTTGAGGGGGCTCAACACCCTTTCCTCATTTTGACTGACCACCGAAACCTGGAGTACATCCGGGCAGCTAGGAGACTGAACCCTCGCCAGGCTAGGTGGAACATGTTTCTGGCCCGGTTCGTTTTTAAGATCACGTACATCCCTGGGTCCCAGAACGGTAAGGCAGATGCCCTGTCCCGGCGGTATGACACGGAGGAGAGGTCCGTTGAGCCCACGCCCATACTCCCGCCGTCTTGCCTAGTGGCACCGGTGGTGTGGGAGGTCGATTCCGAAATCGAGCGGGCGTTGCGTACCGATCCTAGCCCTCCACAGTGTCCTGTGGGTCGGAAGTACGTTCCGCTCGAGGTTCGGGATCGACTTATATATTGGGCTCACACGTCACCCTCCTCTGGACATCCAGGGATTGGCCGGACGGTGCACTGCCTTAGCACTAAGTACTGGTGGCCAACGTTAGCCAGGGATGTGAGGGTTTATGTTTCCTCCTGCTCGGTGTGTGCCCAGTGTAAGGCACCCAGACACCTGCCCCGGGGTAAGCTACAGCCCCTTCCCGTTCCACAATGACCCTGGTCTCACCTTTCGGTGGATTTCGTTACTGACCTTCCCCCCTCCCAGGGAAATACCACCATCCTGGTCGTTGTGGATCGGTTCTCGAAGGCCTGTCGTCTCCTTCCCATGCCGGGTCTCCCCACTGCCCTACAGATCGCTGAGGCACTATTCACTCACGTCTTCCGGCATTACGGGGTACCCGAGGATATAGTGTCTGATCGAGGCCCCCAGTTTACCTCTCGAGTCTGGAGAGCGTTCATGGAGCGCTTGGGGGTCTCGGTGAGCCTTACCTCGGGCTACCATCCGGAGAGCAATGGGCAGGTTGAACGGGTAAACCAGGATGTGGGTAGGTTTCTGAGGTCGTATTGCCAGGGCCAGCCGGAGGAGTGGGCGAGGTATGTTCCCTGGGCCGAGATGGCCCAGAACTCTCTTCGCCACTCCTCCACCAGACTCACTCCTTTCCAATGTGTATTAGGGTCCAGCCGGCTCTGGCACCCTGGCATCAGAGCCAGATCGAGGCCCCTGCGGTGGATGAGTGGGTGCGGCGCTTGGAGGAGACGTGGAACGCTGGTCACGTACATCTGCAGCGGGCCATCCGTCGACACAAGACGAGCGCCGATCTCCACCGCAGTGAGGGACCGGTGTACGCACCGGGAGATCGAGTCTGGCTCTCGACCAGAAACCTGCCCCTCCGCCTGCCCTGCCGGAAGCTGGGTCGGCGGTTTGTGGGGCCTTTTAAAGTCCTGAGGAGGTTGAACGAGGTGTGTTACAGATTACAACTTCCTATTGATTATAAGAATATTAACCCCTCGTTCCATGTGTCTCTCCTCAGGCCGGTGGTAGCTGGTCCACTCCAGGACTGTGAGATAGCAGAGACTCCTCCGCCCCCGCTGGACATCGAGGGGGCTCCGGCGTACACAGTTCGGTCCATCCTGGATTCGAGATGCCGAATGGGAGGTCTCCAATATCTCGTGGAGTGGGAGGGGTACGGTCCGGAGGAGCGGTGCTGGGTGCCGAGGAGAGACATCTTAGACCCGTCCCTTTTGACTGAGTTCCATCGTGGTCATCCCACGCGCCCTGCTCCGCGTCCTCCTGGTCGTCCCCGAGGCCGTCAAGGGGGGGCACTGTCACGGTTTCTGCCGAGGCTGCTCCTTCTCCTTGTTCGGGCAGGCTTCGGCGGTCCTCGTCCCCGGAGTACTAGCTGCCACCGTTTGTTGTTTCTGTGTTTGTTTGGTTTGGTCTGTTTTGGTACACCTGTTCCTCATTTTGTCTTGATTATGTGTCCTTTAAGTTCTCGTTGTTTCTGTCTTGTGGTTGTGTGTAGTTGTTCCATGTCAGCAGGTATTGCCAGTCAGTTTGTGCTCTATTCTTTATAGAGAGTTCGCACTGTTGTGCGTTTGTTGTATTTTTTACGCTGAGTGCGTTATTTTTCCTTGTGCCTCCGGCTCTGTTTGTAGCCGTTCATTCTGTGGACTTTATTAAAGTGGTTTTGGACTTGCATTCTGCATCCTGCATTTGATTCCACACCACACCTACGCCCAGCCTTGACACAAACCGCTCACCCACACAATGCCATACAAGTTGTTTGCAGTTGTGATGCCTGTTGGACGCTTATGGTAGAGAAATTAATATTCAATTATCTGGCAACAGCTCTGGTGGACATTCCTGCACTCAGCATGCCAATTGCAAGCTCCCTCAAAACTTGTGACATCTGTGACATTGTGTTGTGTGACAAGACTGCACATTTTAGAGTGGTGTTTTATTGTAACCAGCACAAGGTGCACCTGTGTAATGATCATGCAGTTTAATCAGCTTCTTGATATGCCACACCTTTCAGGTGTATGGATTATATTGGCAAAGGAGAAATGCTCACTAATAGGGATGTAAACAAATTTGTACACAACATTTGAGAGAAATACGTTTTTGTGTGTATGGAAAATGTCTGGGGTCTTTTTATTTCAGATCATGAAACATGGGAACAACACTTTACGTGTTGCTTTTATCTTTTTGCTCAGTGTAGTTTTTACAGTATGTGCTCATTTCATTTTTCACTTTCAAAGCATTCTAGTTGCTTTCTATTGCTGGAATATGTATTGTCTTCCCAATCCAATCCAAGGGCAAGACCAGCACCCTATTTTACAATGCAGTAGCCTGTGGAAATGTAATTATGATGATGATGAATGGTAATTGTATGAACTCGTTTATGCAGAAAGTAGGCCAGGTCAGGGAGAGGTCTGTCTGTAGGCCAGATCAGGGAGAGGTCTGTCTGTAGGCCAGATCAGGGAGAGGTCTGTCTGGACAAGTCATGACGTTCTCAACAATTCTATTTAAAGGAGATTTCCTGGGACCTGAGTAATGTGCTTTGCTAATCCAGCTCAGATGTTATCTCTTCAGTCACACACAGGGGTGTTAAAAAACGTGTGTCCTGTCTTCAAACTAGACTCTTCTTCTTTTGTTGTGCCTCCATTTTGTTACAAGAATGAAACTGAAAGGGAATAGGAGGTTCCCAACATGTTGTTAACATTTCTATTCACAATCTACGGTCAGCCCTGTCTATAACTTACAACATCTGTCACGTGTACGCTAGGAGTCGGGAAACAAGTACAGGGACTGAATTTAATAATACAAGGAACAAAACAAGAAACACAAGTCGCTTACAGACATGAAACACAAACACAGAGTCAATAACGCCTGGGGAAGGAACCAAAGGGAGTGACATATATAGGGAAGGTAATCAGGAAGGTGATGACGCCTGGGGAAGGAACCAAAGGGAGTTACATATATAGGGGAGGTAATCAGGAAGGTGATGACGCCTGGGGAAGGAACCAAAGGGAGTGACATAGACAGGGGAGGTAATCAGGAAGGTGATGACGCCTGGGGAAGGAACCAAAGGGAGTGACATAGACAGGGGAGGTAATCAGGAAGGTGATGACTCCTGGGGAAGGAACCAAAGGGAGTGACATATATAGGGGAGGTAATCAGCAAGGTGATGACGCCTGGGGAAGGAACCAAAGGGAGTGACATATATAGGGGAGGTAATCAGGAAGGTGATGACGCCTGGGGAAGGAACCAAAGGAGGTGACATATATAGGGGAGGTAATCAGGAAGGTGATGACGCCTGGGGAAGGAACCAAAGGGAGTGTCATATATAGGGGAGGTAATCAGCAAGGTGATGACGCCTGGGGAAGGAACCAACGGGGGTGACATATATAGGGGAGGTAATCAGTAAGGTGATGACGCCTGGGGAAGGAACCAAAGGTTCTACATAGCCCCAAAAAGGCTTGTAACCATAGCAGAACCCTTTTTGGAAGCAATATAGAACCATTTTTTATAGAACCATAGGAAAGGTATGTGTATGTTTTCTATACCTGTTCGCTCCTTTCCTTGTAAGTGTTACAGACGCCCCTTTGGATGCAACCCTTTTAATGTAATGTACACAACCCATGTGAAATTCCTGGTCTCCGGCAGCATTTGGAAATGCTGATCTGCGGTAAAGATCGACAAGTTCAACTCAGTCTATGCTGCCCTTCCATCCCTAGGCTTTTTGGCCCTGACGGAGACATGGATCACCCCAGAGAACACTGCTACTCCAGCTGCTCACTTTTTATCTGATTACGTGTTCTCTCACAGTCTGGGAGAATCTGATCGTTCAGTGGTGGCACAGGGCTACTCATTTCTCCTAAGTGGAGATTTTCTCTTTTCTCCCTCACTCACCTGTCCATCTCCTCAATTGAATTCCATGCTGTCACTGTCATTTGTCCACTTAAGCGTAATGGTGTTGTCATCTATCACCCACCAGGTGCCCTTAGAGAGTTCCTCACTGAGCTTGACACCTTAATAAGCTCATTTCCTGACGATGGCTCACCACTCATTGTACTGGGTAACTTCAACCTCCTAATGTCTGCCTGCGATTAATTTCTTTCTACCTAATTCTTTCCACTCCTTGCCTCTTTTGACCTCACCCTTTCCCAGTCCCCTCCCACTCACAAGGCAGGCAATGCACTTGACATCTTTACTAGAGGCTGTTTGCCTACTAATCTCACTGCTACCCCCCTCCAGGTCTCTGATCACTACTTTGTTTCCTTTTCTGTCTCCCTCTCCTCCAACCCTACCCACTCAGCCCCTATCCAGATGGTAATGCACCATCGCAATCCTCTCTTTTCCCCACTACTCTCTCCTCTTCTATCCTATCCTCTCTCCATTCTGCTAAATCCTTCTCCCTCCTGTCTCCTGATTAGGGCTGTGGCGGTCATGACATTTTGTCAGCTGGTTATTGTGATGCCAAATACTGCCGGTCTCATGGTACTGACTGTTAATTAACATAAACACATTTAGCATCTCCAGGCCTCCAAGCACACAAGCCGCTGATGAGCGCCTTTGGAACATCTACATTTAAAATAGTCTAATAAATCAATTTAATATACACCATCACAATAAATATTTATTTTAGTCAGGTCTAAAGAAACATTATGATATACCTTAATACCTTAATTTACATAAGTATTCAGACCCTTTGTTATGAGACTCGAAATTGAGCTCATTGATCATCTTTACAATGTTTCTACAACTTGATTGGTGTCCACCTGTGGTAAATTCAATTGATTGGACATGATTTGGAAAGGCACAACTGTTTATATAAGGTCCCACATTTGACAGTGCATGTCAGAGCAAAAACTAAGCCATGACGTCGAAGGAATTGTCCGTAGAGCTCCGAGACAGGATTGTGTAGAGGCACAGATCTGGGGAAGAGTACCAATGTCTGCAGCATTGAAGGTCCCCAAGAACACAGTGGCCTCCATCATTATTAAATGGAAGAAGTTTGGAACCACCAAGACTCTTCCTAGAGCTGGCCGCCCGGCCAAACTGAGCAATCGGGGAGAAGGGCCTTGGTCAGGCAGGTGACCAAGAAGACGATGGTCACTCTGACAGAGCTCCAGAGTTCTTCTGTGGAGATGGGAGAACCATCCAGAAGGACAAGCATCTCTGCAGCGCTCCACCAATCAGGCCTTTATGGTAGAGTGGCCAGACTGAAGCCACTCCTCAGTAAAAGTCACATGACAGCCCGCTTGGAGTTTGCCAAAAGGCACTTAAAGACTCAGACCATGAGAAACAAGATTCTCTGGTCTGATGAAAGCAAGATTGAACTCTTTGGCCTGAATGCCAAGTGTCACTTCTAGAGTAAACCTGGTCCCATCCCTACGGTGAAGCATGGTGGTGGCAGCATCATGCTGTGGGGAGGTTTTTCAGCGGCAGGGACTGGGAGACTGGTCAGAATCAAGGGAAAGATGAGCAGAACAAAGTATAGAGAGATCCTTGATGAAAACCTGATCCAGAGTGCTCAGGACCTCAGACTGGGGTGAAGGTTCACCTTCCAGCGGGACAACGACCCTGAGCACACAGCCAAGACAACGCAGGAGTGGCTTCGGGACAAGCTTCTGAATATCCTTGAGTGGCCCAGCCAGAGCCTGGACTTGAACCCGATCGAACATCTCTGAAGAGACCTGAAAATAGCTGTGCAGCGACGCTCCCTATCCAACCTGACAAAGCTTGAGAGGATCTGCAAAGAAGAATGGGAGAAACCCCCCAAATACAGGCGTGCCAAGCTTGTAGTGTCATACCCAAGAAGACTCGAGGCTGTAATCACTGCCAAAGGTGCTTCAACAAAGTACTGAGTAAAGGGTCTGAATACTTATGTAAATGTTATATTTCAGTTTTATTTTTTTTATTAATTAGCAAAAGAAATCGACAACCTGTTTTTGGTTTGTCATTTTGGGGTATTGTGTGCAGGCCAGTCAAGTTCTTCCACACCGATCTCAACAAACCATTTCTGTTTGGACCTCCCTTTGAGCACCGGGGCATTGTCATGCTGAAACTGGAAAGGGCCTTCACCAAACTGATGCCAAAAATCTGGAAGCACGGAATCGTCTATAATGTCATTTTATTCTGTAGTGTTAAGATTTCCCTTCACTGGAACTAAGGGGCCTAGCCCGAATAATGAAAAACAGCCCCAGACCATTATTCCTCCTCCACCAAACATTACAGTTGGCATTATGCATTGGGGCTGGTTCTCCTGGCATCCGTCAAACCCACATTCAACCATCGGACTGCCAGATGGTGAAGCGTGATTCCTCACTAAAGAGAACATGCTTCCACTGCTCCAGAGTTACACCACTCCAGCTGACGCTTGGCATTGTGCATGGTGATCTTAGACTTATGTGCGGCTGCTCGGCCATGGAAACCCAAATCACGATGCTCCCGACGAATAGTTATTGTGTTGACGTTGCTTCCAGAGGAACTCGGTATTGAGTGTTGCAACCGAGGACAGACTATTTCTACGCGCTACCCGCTTCAGCACTCGGTGGTCCCATTCTGTGAGCTTGTGTGGCCTACCACTCTTATACGTCTTCACTTCACAATAACAGCACTTACAGCTGACTGGGGAAGCTCTAGCAGGGCAGAAATTTGATGAACTGACTTGTTGGAAAGGTGGCATCCTATGATGGTGACACGTTGAAAGTCACTGAGCTCTTCTATAAGGATTGCATGGCTGTGTGCTCGATTTTATACACCTGTCAGCAATGGGTGTAGCTGAAATAGCCAAATCCACTAATTTGAAAGGGTGTCCACATACATTTGTATATATAGTGTATGTGTTTGATGTGATTTTAGATTGCATTTGCATTGATGTCAGAGTGGTTAGAGGGACAATAGAGCCCTGAGTACCAGGTCATTAGGACCTGATGGTCATTAGCAAGTTGGGTACTACCAAAGCATGTCCAGTGTGCATAAAATGAGTTTACAGTGACTCAACAGTCATGGGAAATTTTACTGCCTTCATGACTCATGACTGCCGGTGTGTCGGTAATATGGTCACCGCAACAGCCCTACTCCTGACTCTGCCTCTTCGACCCTACTCTCCTCCCTTTCCGCATCCTATGACTCTCACTCTCCCCTTTCCTCCCGGCCAGCTCAGCCCTCCCCTCCTGCTCCGTGGCTGAGTGACTCATTGTGAGCTTACAGAACAGGGCTGCTGGAGGAAAACTAAACTTCCGGAGGACCTAACATACTTTCACACCCTCCTCTCTACCTTCTCTTCCTATTCTATCACTCTACATGTTAAGCTTCTGCCTCTAACCCTGGGAAACTATTTTACACCTTCTCCTCCCTCCTTAATCATCCACCCTTTCCCCCTACCTCCTCCCTCTCTGTGGACGACTTTGTCAACCACTTTGAAAAGAAGGTTGACAACATCCACTCCTCATTCACTCAGCCTATTGAGTCCACTGGTCCCACTCACACATAACTACCCTACGTCTTAACCTCTTTCTCCCCTCTTTCTCCCGATGAAATCCTGTGACTAGTGATGTCCGGCCCCACGACAACCTGCCCTCCTCCCTTCTCCAGACCATCTCTGGAGAACTTCTCCCATTCCTTCACTTCATCAACTTATCCCTGACCACTGGCTGCATCCCCTCTGACTTTAAAATGGCCAGAGTCGCTTCCCTCCTCAAGAAACCAAACTCAAACCCTCTGACGTCAAAAACTACAGAGCAGTATCCCTTCTTTCTTTTCTTTCCAAAACACTTGAGCATGCTGCCTCTGATCAACTCTCTCAATATCTCTCTCAGAACGATCTTCATGACCCTAACCAGTCAGGCAGGACACTCAACCAAGACTGCTCCCCTCTGTGTCACGGAGGTTCTCTGCACTGCCAAAGCTGACTCTCTCTTCTCTGTTCCCATCCTCCTCGATCTATCCGCTGTCTTCGACACCTTGAACCATCAGATCCTCCTCTCCACCCTCTCAGATCTGGGTGTCTCAAGCTCTGCACACTGTTGGATTGCATCCTACCAGGTGATGTGGAGAGGATCTGTGTCTGCACCACATGCTCTCACTACTGGTGTCCCCCAGGGCTTGGTTCTAGGCCCTCTCCTCTTCTCTCTATACACCAAGTCACTTGGCTCTGTCATAACCTCACATGGTATCTCCTTTCATTGCTATGCGGATGACACTTAACTACTTTTCTCCTTCTCCCCTTCTAACACCCAGGTGGCAACATGCACCTCTGCGTACCTGACAGATATCTCAGGTTGGATGTCGGCCCACCACCTCAAGCTCAATCTCGACAAGACGGAGCTCCTCTTCCTTCCCGGGGAAGGCCTGCCCACTACAAGAACCTTGGCGTGACCCTGGACAACACCCTGTCAATCTCTGCAAACATCAAAGCAGTGAATTGCTCCTGCAGGTTCATGCTCTACAACATCCATAGAGTATGACCCTATCTCACACAGGAAGCGGCGCATGTCCTAATCCTTGGCACTTGTCATCTTCTGTCTGGACTACTGCAACTCACTGTTGGCTGGGCTCCCCGCTTGTGCCATCAAGCCCCTGCAATTGATCACATTCCCAGTTCTCCCATGTCACCCCACTCCTCCACACACCCCCACAGGCGCAATCGACAGATCAGTGGGGAAAAGTTTAGATTTTTGACATTGCTACTATGCAAATGTGCAAGTAACCATTTCACTGAACCGTTTACACCTTCTGTATAATATAATGTAATAATAATATGCCATTTAGAAGATGCTTTTATCCAAAGCGACTTACAGTCATGCGTGCATACATATATATATTTTTTTGTGTATGGGTGGTCCCGGGGATCGAACCCACTACCTTGGCGTTACAAGCGCCGTGCTCTACCAGCCATCCTGTGCATGTGACAAATAAAAGTTGATTTTATTTGATATAGTGTGCGTTTACCAGAGACGGTAATGTGGAGAACAACATGACCTGCACCAAAGTCATATTAGGATACAGGCCAAGGACTAGATAAAGGGTATTTTTACCTGGAGTTTTTCCCTTATTGTAGGCTACTACTTTCACCACTTTTAGTCTTGAAATCTTTGGTTGTTTCCTACACTACCTTAGTCAATCTGTTTAGCACATTTCTCAAAAGTGGAGTTACAAATGCATCAACTTTCAAAACAGAATTACTTTCCCATTGTTCCTCAACTGCAGTTGTAGCTCTGAGTCTCTACTTTTATCCAATGTAAAAAAAAAAAAACAATTTCAAATTTTGCAACGTAAGACTGAATCAAGGTGGCCTGTCACATACACCACCAGTCAAATGTTTGGACACACCTACTCATTCAAGGGTGCTGGTACTGTATGTGGTTGTCGCACCTAGCTATCTTAAGAGAAATGCACTAACTGTAAGTCGCTCTGTGTAAGAGCATCTGCTAAATGACTAACATGTAAATGTAAATGAAAGTGTTATATTTAGCACGATACAGGTTCCATTTAGAACCTGATGAGCAATGTTGTTGATAGAACCTTCAAAAAAAGGTTCCATATAGCACCAAAAAGGGTTCTGCTGTGGCACTATATAGAACCATTTGTTTTTAGTGTATAGTATTGAATATTGTCCAAGATACTGAACCTCCTCTTGCAGTGTTGCTTGCAGGTGCAGGAGACAAGTCCAGGTATAGAGAGTGTTCTTTGAAAGGCTACACAGCTCCATGGTGAGTCTAGAGTTATGTCTTGTTGCACTGTTTGGTTGCTTCTTTGCCTTATGTTTTCTAAAAGAGACAATCAAACCATCCAATTTCAAGGAGTGCAATAAATGTGTTTTAGGGTCAGTGGTGCCTCAATGAAGGACGATTTCAGGGAAGGCAGTAGCACATGTGATTATACTGCTGACGTTTTAGGCACACATTCTATTTGTATTGCATCATGGTTTTCATAAATCCATGAAATATTACTAGCTCGAAACAATATCTTTAATATTTCAGCAGCAGGAAAGAAACCGTTAGTTCTCTTTGTTCTCTTTGGGTGTTACTTTCTTTGTTAATTTCCCACTCACAAACAATCACCACCAAGCACAGGAAAATGGTGGAGCAGCATTAGTTGGCCAACTCTAACAGGCATGGTAGGAAATAGAAGTGAAAAATGGGTAAAGCGTGGGTTAATTCCCATGGTTCTGATTGGCGCCGACCCAGGCTTGCTCCCTGGGAGTTCTGCAGTTGTCCATTGTCCTGATTGATGACTGGGTTCCTGGACAACATGACCTCACACACAGTACACACACTACACACACACACACACACACACACACACACACACTGAGACACACACACATACAGTCTAACCACAGAGGCGGGGTGTCAAAAAGACTCTCCTTTTGTTTGTGTAGGTAAGGCTATGGTCAGCGGTGAGTTTGGCCTTTGAAAGAACAATGAATATGCAGAAAATACCTCATCCCTACTATAAAATATGGTGGTGGAGCTTTGATGTTATGGGGCTATTTTGCTTCCACTGGTCCCGGGGCCCTTGTTAAGGTCAATGGCATCATGAACTTTACCCAGAACCCGGATATTTTAGCCAAAAACCTGGTTGCCTCTGCCAGGAGGCTGAAACTTGGCTGAAAGTGGATCTTCCAGCGAGACAATAACCCCAAGCACCCATCAAAATCCATAAAGAAATTATTAACACTAGAAGCTCCGATGCAGTCATCTTAAATGCATATTAAATTAAGTCATGGCCCCCTCCGTCGTTGATTTTTTCTAAATAAGTCTATTTATATTTGCAGTCAAAATGGCTGCTCATTGGTGTAGTAAGGGGAGTAGCGAGGCCCGGGAGTTTAATTGTTAATTGACCACAAAATCCACATTTTGCAATGGCCATCTCGGTCTCCGGACTTGAACCCCATTGAAAACCTGTGGTTTGAATTGAAAAGGGCAGTCCATAAGCTCAGATGGAGGATATCAAGGATCTGTAAAGGTTGTGTATGGCGGAATGGTCTAAGATCCCTCCCAATGTGTTCTCATAAATGTGTTCTCATAAAACATTTTAGAAAAAGACTCAGTGCCGTTATCCTCGCAGGGTGAAGGTGCTAGAGTATTGGAAACAGGGGATCCAATAAAAAAAAAGTAATGACCGGCTCATCTTTATCAAGGGATCCAATAATCTCGCAACCCACTGTATTAGGAAGGAAAATATTTTACTGCATTGAATCCGCCCCAGCCCCTCTGTATCAAAAACCTGAATAATGTTGTCCATAAACGCATTGAATGAACACACACACACACGCACGCACACGCACATGCAAGCACACACACATGTACACACACACACACACACGCACACGCACACACACACACACACACACACACACACACACACACACACACACACACACACACACAGCAGTGGCAGCGGCAGCAGAGGCGGCATAGTGGAAAAAGCTGCCCTCCAGAAAGGAGGAGAGGAACAGAAAGGAGGAGAGGAACAGAAAGGAGGAGAGGAACAGAAAGGAGGAGAGGATCAGAAAGGAGGAGAGGATCAGAAAGGAGGAGAGGATCAGAAAGGAGGAGAGGTACAGAAACAAAAAATATACAAAGCAACAATTGTCTCAACAGTGATATTTTGATGTCATTATGCGATGTCATTATGTAAGATCTAGCAGTCAAGCGGAGAGAGAATGAGCCTTCATCACCAATAGGGAGCATGTAGACCCTCCAGATTGTGGTCCTCTTTAGCTCAGTTGGTAGAGCATGGCGCTTGCAACGCCAGTATAGTGTGTTCGATTCCCAGGATCACACATATGTATACACACGCATGACTGTAAGTCACTTTAGATGAAAGTGTCTGCTAAATGGCATATATTATCTGATATTATCAGGATATCCAGGTGCATTTCCCCGCTATTCCACGAGGAAGTTTCCCTGTGTGATCTACGGGTCAATATTTAAATGTATCGAATCTAAAACAGTTGTTGAAATGTCAAACAAATGCAGCTATTTATAGTGAAAAGTTGCATATCAAACAATTGCCACACTCATTCAGTAGGCGTACAAGTCGCAGTGCAATCAGGACGGAAAGACAACTAGTGTTCTTGAATCTACGATAAATACACAAAAGTCAACTTTGAACTTTAGTAGTAGTTACCAAATTCCAAACCCAGACATGAGTCCATATTCACCACAGAATGCAAGGCTGGGCGCGGGGCTGGCTTCTTCCTTCATTCTGACAGTGGAAAGAATAGCTGGTGTCTGATGGGGATTCAGGTGGAGTATAAGGAGAATGAAAGGGCTGATGTGGAACATTTTCAAATACCGTGACTGAGTTCTTAATTTCAGGTATCACGCCCACTGCCACAGAGTTTTATTTTACTGGTGGTAAAAAGCAAGATGGAGTGAAATCTCTCCAGACACGCTTGTTGCTGAAAGAGTCTGAGGCAGACGTTGTAATAATACATCTCATTCTTTGTTATCTCGAACTAGGGTTTGACACATGATACAAACTTATGACAAACTTATGTAGATAGAATACAAATGAGAAGATCTGTGGTCTTGTTTTGCATAGACTATTTGCTGCCAGAACAGCGCCTACAGAGTTTTACTCTAAGTCAAATTCTTATTTTGGCCATTGGCTTATTTTCTGTAGGGGTCAGGATGGAAATGGCGTATACTACTGGCCTGACCAGGTTGAAGGCTACTGCCCCAGGCTAATGCCCCAGGCTACTGCCCCAGGCTACTGCCCCAGGCTAATGCCCCAGGCTAATACCCCAGGCTACTGCCCCAGGCTAATGCCCCAGGATACTGTCCCAGGCTAATGCCCCAGGCTAATACCCCAGGCTACTGCCCCAGGCTAATGCCCCAGGCTAATGCCCCAGGCTAATTCCCCAGGCTAATGCCCCAGGCTACTGCCCCAGGCTAATGCCCCAGGCTAATGCCCCAGGCTACTGCCCCAGGCTAATGCCCCAGGATACTGTCCCAGGCTAATGCCCCAGGCTAATACCCCAGGCTACTGCCCCAGGCTAATGCCCCAGGATACTGTCCCAGGCTAATGCCCCAGGCTAATACCCCAGGCTACTGCCCCAGGCTAATACCCCAGGCTACTGCCCCAGGCTACTGCCCCAGGCTAATGCCCCAGGATACTGTCCCAGGCTAATGCCCCAGGCTAATACCTCTGTTGTTCAGTTTGATGTGTTGACCTCTCCTTTACCCCCTGGCTGGGTCTGGTACCAAGTAACAACCTTGAATAAACTAACATTGAAAAGGTTATGGAAGTATCTTTTTTTCTAACTGGAAATATACAGAATTCCTCAGCAAAACCATAGACATGCACTTAAACTTGGATCTGATTTCAAGCAGGTTATTGGAAGTGAGTCCTAATGAAAATGTCAGTTCCTGCGTTAAAAATCTTTCACCCCCTCAAGTTATGAAAGTAAAAATTAAAGGGTGGTCAATTCTTGTGTTATGTAAATTACTTTGTTTAAAGAAATGCATGATGTAGTATTGGATTAAATAGGGAATAAACCAGTCTGCCGAACAAGTCTGACTTGAGTATAGGCTCCACATTAGCTATCCAAGACTGGGGTCGTGCTGTAAACCCACAATCCAACAGAGGACAAGTGCGAGGCGAAAGCCGAGGCATACTGTATCCGTCCCCCCATTCGTCTGAATGTATTATTTCACGTTTGTCTGGGGGTTGATACAGGGTCAACAGCAAAGCTATGAAGCAGTTACATAATCACAGGGCATTCAGAGAATGCAGACCAGCATCAGTATGTCTAGGAATGGACCAAGGGGTCAGCTGCGAGGGCCGTGGCCCCCAACTCAGAAGGGGTCGACCAGGGAAGAGGGCCCAAGGCCAGGGGCCTCATCTGCCGCTCTGGCCCCTGTGGCCGCTTTCTTTCTAGAAGCAATCAGTTAGAAGGCAAAAAGACAGATTGAGGCCTTCAATCAAACTGATAAATATGTGTGCAAGGCTTCTTGCATGCATGGCCTTGAGATGTAAGTTAGCTAAATTCATTTTGGAAAAATAATATGAATTGTCATATTAGGCATGACTCAATTTTATGTTGCTTTTCTTCCATCCATTAAACATCAGTCAGGAAGAATAGACAACTAATTAACAACTGGCTCTTGACGATGACGTTCCCAGTCTAGATTGAAGATTAGATAATTACTTCAATCTAGTACAGGCTGAATGGACAACAGAGACAGAATGCAATATGCCATTTAATTAAATAGTTTGGGGAATGGCCTCATCTCCGAGGGAAGATCCTCAGAGCCGGTTGATGTGATGGCAGGTAGCCCTATGCGGGGCTGCTGGCATGGAAACTCGTGGGAAAATGTAGTTCCAATGATGGGCCTTATAAGGTTACTATAGCTGGTGGTGGTGGCGAGGTGGAGGGTTATCTGTAACACAGCAAGTAAGAGAACATGGGTAAGTTTGACATATAAATCCATCCCAAGATTTACGCCCATTGGTTGAGAGAGAAGAAGGTGATAATTGCTAGGGTGAGCCCATAGGTTAAACAGCAAGCGTGAGGAATGTGCATTATTGTGCCGTGCTCATAGGTTATAAGGTAAATGGGCGTGGCTAGTAGAAAAGAGGAGGATAGATATGACACTATGCTAATGATGATAACGTATGTAACCTCTAACATATACATTCCCATTATATAAAATCTAATCAAATCACATTTTTTTGGTCGCATTCACATATTTTGCAGATGTTATTGCGGGTGTAGCGAAATGCTTGTGTTCCTAGCTCCAGCAGTGTAGTAATATCTAACAATATACACCAATACACGCAAATCTAAAAAGTAAAAGAATGGAATTAAGAAATATAGAAATATTAGGACGAGCAACGTCGGAGTGACTTCGGAAAGTATTCAGACCCCTTGACTTTTTTCACATTTTGTTACGTTACAGCCTTATTCTAAAATTGATTAAATACATTTAAATCCTCCGCAATCTACACACAAGACTCCATAATGACAAAGTGAAAACACGTTTTTAAGACATTTCTGCAAATGTATTAAAAATAAATAACAGAAATACCTTATTTACATAAGTATTCAGACCCTTTGCTATGAGACTCAAAATTGAGCAAAGGTGCATCCTGTTTCCATTGATCATCCTTGAGATGTTTCTACAACTTGATTGGAGTCCACCTGTGGTGGTAAATTCAATTGATTGGACATGATTTGGAAAGGCACACAACTGTCTATATAAGGTGCCACAGTTCACAGTGCATGTCAGAGCAAAAAACCAAGCCATGAGGTTGAAGGAATTGTCCGTAGAGCACCGAGACAGGATTGTGTCGAGGCACAGATCTGGGGAAGGGTGCCAAAAAATGTCTGCAGCATTGAAGGTCCCCAAGAACACAATTGCCTCCATCATTCTACAATGGAAGATGTTTGGAACCACCAAGACTCTTCCTAGAGCTGGCCGCCCTGAACAATCGGGGGAGAAGGGCATTGGTCGGGAGGTGACCAAGAACCTGATGGTCACTCTGTCAGAGCTCTAGAGAACCTAGTCAGGATCGAGGGAAAGATTAATGGAAAAAAGTACAGAGAGATCCTTGATGAATCCAACAGGACAACAACCCTAAGCACACAGCCAAGACAACGCAGGAGTGGCTTCGGGACAAGTCTATGAATGTCCTTGAGTGACCCAGCCAGAGCCCGGACTTGAACCCGATCGAACATCTCTGGAGAGACCTGAAAATAGCTCTACAGCAACGCTCCCCATCCAACCTGACAGAGCTTGAGAGGATCTGCTGAGAAGAATGGGAGAAACACCCCAAATACAGGTGTGTCATGCTTGTAGTGTCATACCCGAGAAGACTCGAGGCTGTAGTTGCTGCCAAAGGTGCTTCAACAAAGTACTGAGTAAAGGGTCTGAATACTTATGTAAATGTAATATTTCTGTTGTTATTTCTGTTTTTAATTTTTTATAAATTAGCTAAACAAAAAAAAGAAACAGTTTTTGCTTTGTCATTATGGGGTGTTGTGTGTAGATTGATGAGGGGGAAAAAAACGATTTAATCAATTTTAGCAAAATTTTAACAAAATGTGGAAAAAGTCAAGGGATCTGAATACTTTCCAAAGGCACTGTATATGTATAGCCATTATGGATAGTATGTGGATAGAATATGTAGTATATCTGTAGAATACATAGGATAGAATAGTATAGTGTAAACTGTAAACAGTAATAGTTAGATAGGATAGGCCTTGACTAGAATACAGTACATACAAATGAAAAGAGTATGTAATGTAAACATTATTAATGTAAACATTATTAAAGTGACCAGTGTTCCATTATTAAAGTGACCAGTGTTCCATTATTAAAGTGACCAGAGTTCCATTATTAAAGTGACCAGAGTTCCATTGTTAAAGTGACCAGTGTTCCATTATTAAAGTGACCAGTGATTCCATTATTAAAGTGACCAGTGTTCCATTATTAAAGTGACCAGTGTTCCATTATTTAAGTGACCAGTGTTCCATTATTAAAGTGACCAGTGTTCCATTATTTAAGTGACCAGTGTTCCATTATTAAAGTGACCAGTGTTCCATTATTAAAGTGACCAGAGTTCCATTTTTAAAGTGACCAGTGTTCCATTATTAAAGTGACCAGTGTTCCATTATTAAAGTGACCAATGTTCCATTATTAAAGTGACCAGTGTTCCATTATTAAAGTGACCAGTGTTCCATTATTAAAGTGACTAGTGTTCCATTATTAAAGTGACCAGTGTTCCATTATTAAAGTGACCAGTGTTCCATTATTAAAGTGACCAGTGATCCATTATTAAAGTGACCAGTGTTCCATTATTAAAGTGACCAGTGTTCCATTATTAAAGTGACCAGAGTTCCATTATTAAAGTGACCAGAGTTCCATTTTTAAAGTGACCAGTGTTCCATTATTAAAGTGACCAGTGTTCCATTATTAAAGTGACCAGTGTTCCATTATTAAAGTGACCAGTGATTCCATTATTAAAGTGACCAGTGTTCCATTATTAAAGTGACCAGTGTTCCATTATTAAAGTGACCAGTGTTCCATTATTAAAGTTACCAGTGTTCCATTATTAAAGTGACCAGTGTTCCATTATTAAAATGACCAGTGTTCCATTATTAAAGTGACCAGTGTTCCATTATTAAAGTGACCAGAGTTCCATTTTTAAAGTGACCAGTGTTCCATTATTAAAGTGACCAGTGTTCCATTATTAAAGTGACCAGTGTTCCATTATTAAAGTGACCAGTGTTCCATTATTAAAGTGACCAGTGTTCCATTATTAAAGTGACCAGTGTTCCATTATTAAAGTGACTAGTGTTCCATTATTAAAGTGACCAGTGTTCCATTATTAAAGTGACCAGTGTTCCATTATTAAAGTGACCAGTGATCCATTATTAAAGTGACCAGTGTTCCATTATTAAAGTGACCAGTGTTCCATTATTAAAGTGACCAGAGTTCCATTATTAAAGTGACCAGAGTTCCATTTTTAAAGTGACCAGTGTTCCATTATTAAAGTGACCAGTGTTCCATTATTAAAGTGACCAGTGTTCCATTATTAAAGTGACCAGTGATTCCATTATTAAAGTGACCAGTGTTCCATTATTAAAGTGACCAGTGTTCCATTATTAAAGTGACCAGTGTTCCATTATTAAAGTGACTAGTGTTCCATTATTAAAGTGACCAGTGTTCCATTATTAAAGTGACCAGTGTTCCATTATTAAAGTGACCAGTGATCCATTATTAAAGTGACAAGTGTTCCATTATTAAAGTGACCAGTGTTCCATTATTAAAGTGACCAGAGTTCCATTATTAAAGTGACCAGAGTTCCATTTTTAAAGTGACCAGTGTTCCATTATTAAAGTGACCAGTGTTCCATTATTAAAGTGACCAGTGTTCCATTATTAAAGTGACCAGTGATTCCATTATTAAAGTGACCAGTGTTCCATTATTAAAGTGACCAGTGTTCCATTATTAAAGTGACCAGTGTTCCATTATTAAAGTGACCAGTGTTCCATTATTAAAGTGACCAGTGTTCCATTATTAAAATGACCAGTGTTCCATTATTAAAGTGACCAGTGTTCCATTATTAAAGTGACCAGAGTTCCATTTTTAAAGTGACCAGTGTTCCATTATTAAAGTGACCAGTGTTCCATTATTAAAGTGACCAGTGTTCCATTATTAAAGTGACTAGTGTTCCATTATTAAAGTGACCAGTGTTCCATTATTAAAGTGACCAGTGTTCCATTATTAAAGTGACCAGTGTTCCATTATTAAAGTGACCAGTGTTCCATTATTAAAGTGACTAGTGTTCCATTATTAAAATGACCAGTGTTCCATTATTAAAGTGACCAGTGTTCCATTATTAAAGTGACCAGAGTTCCATTTTTAAAGTGACCAGTGTTCCATTATTAAAGTGACCAGTGTTCCATTATTAAAGTGACCAGTGTTCCATTATTAAAGTGACCAGTGTTCCATTATTAAAGTGACCAGTGTTCCATTATTAAAGTGACCAGTGTTCCATTATTAAAGTGACTAGTGTTCCATTATTAAAGTGACCAGTGTTCCATTATTAAAGTGACCAGTGTTCCATTATTAAAGTGACCAGTGATCCATTATTAAAGTGACCAGTGTTCCATTATTAAAGTGACCAGTGTTCCATTATTAAAGTGACCAGAGTTCCATTATTAAAGTGACCAGAGTTCCATTTTTAAAGTGACCAGTGTTCCATTATTAAAGTGACCAGTGTTCCATTATTAAAGTGACCAGTGTTCCATTATTAAAGTGACCAGTGATTCCATTATTAAAGTGACCAGTGTTCCATTATTAAAGTGACCAGTGTTCCATTATTAAAGTGACCAGTGTTCCATTATTAAAGTGACTAGTGTTCCATTATTAAAGTGACCAGTGTTCCATTATTAAAGTGACCAGTGTTCCATTATTAAAGTGACCAGTGATCCATTATTAAAGTGACAAGTGTTCCATTATTAAAGTGACCAGTGTTCCATTATTAAAGTGACCAGAGTTCCATTATTAAAGTGACCAGAGTTCCATTTTTAAAGTGACCAGTGTTCCATTATTAAAGTGACCAGTGTTCCATTATTAAAGTGACCAGTGTTCCATTATTAAAGTGACCAGTGATTCCATTATTAAAGTGACCAGTGTTCCATTATTAAAGTGACCAGTGTTCCATTATTAAAGTGACCAGTGTTCCATTATTAAAGTGACCAGTGTTCCATTATTAAAGTGACCAGTGTTCCATTATTAAAATGACCAGTGTTCCATTATTAAAGTGACCAGTGTTCCATTATTAAAGTGACCAGAGTTCCATTTTTAAAGTGACCAGTGTTCCATTATTAAAGTGACCAGTGTTCCATTATTAAAGTGACCAGTGTTCCATTATTAAAGTGACTAGTGTTCCATTATTAAAGTGACCAGTGTTCCATTATTAAAGTGACCAGTGTTCCATTATTAAAGTGACCAGTGTTCCATTATTAAAGTGACCAGTGTTCCATTATTAAAGTGACTAGTGTTCCATTATTAAAGTGACCAGTGTTCCATTTTTAAAGTGACCAGTGTTCCATTATTAAAGTGATTGGCCAAAGATTTGCAAAAACTATTTGCCAGAAGCCAATTTTGTTTGGTAAGGGCTGCTTAGAACTATATTTTGCTGTTTGTAAATATTTGCCAACTAAAAGTGCACAAAGCTATGCAGTCTACACACTGACAGCCTAACAGTGCTCACCATTCCACAGCCTAACAGTGCTCACCATTCCACAACCTAACGGTGCTCACTATTCCACAGCCTAACGGTGCTCACTATTCCACAGCCTTACAGTGCTCACCATTCCACAACCTAACGGTGCTCACTATTCCACAGCCTAACGGTGCTCACCATTCCACAGCCTAACGGGGCTCACCATTCCACAGCCTAACGGTGCTCACCATTCCACAGCCTAACGGTGCTCACCATTCCACAGCCGAACGGTGCTCACCATTCCACAACCTAACGGTGCTCACCATTCCACAACCTAACGGTGCTCACCATTCTGCAACTTCACTCTTCTTCCACATCCACATTGTCTAGCTTTAAAGCCGCTCCACTTTGTATGCTTTTTATTTCTTATTTTTTTTACTTTGACATGACCATTAAGGAATGCAACAATAGACACAATAAAAGCAATACCCTGGATTGAAAACGACTGTGATACCTGCTGTTATTTTTGGATGCCCATCTTGACATCCAGCGTTAGAGGGTGTTTTTCCTAAAGGTGTTCTGCATTCTCCTCTGTGACCTTTAAGTGTGCATTGAGACGAGACCTGAACACTCTCACTCAGTTTCCGTTCATTAATTCATTCGTGTAGCTCAGTTGGTAGAGCATGGTGCTTGCAACGCCAGTGGTTGTGGGTTCGATTCCCACGGGGGGCCAGTATGAGAAAAAAAAAATGAAAACGTATGGATAAGAGCATCTGCTAAATGATTAAACTGTCTGGGGGACCAACTGGCAAAATGCTTTTCTTGTTTTTTAATGAGTTGGATAGTGTATTGTGATCTTGTGTTGAGTTATTTCCAGTGTTTTGTATCTGCTTGATACAGCACAAGTTCATAACTCCTGAACTTTACAAACCCATGAACATGTGACTCACTCACTGAATACCACTACACTGAATACCACTACACTGAATACCACGACACTGGAGACTGGACCTCAGTTGACTCACTCCCTGAATACCACGACACTGGAGACCAGACCTCAGTTGACTCACTCACTGAATACCACGACACTGGAGACTGGACCTCAGTTGACTCACTCACTGAATACCACTACACTGGAGACCGGACCTCAGTTGACTCACTCACTGAATACCACGACACTGGAGACTGGACCTCAGTTGACTCACTCACTGAATACCACGACACTGGAGACTGGACCTCAGTTGACTCACTCACTGAATACCACTACACTGAAGACCGGACCTCAGTTGACTCACTCACTGAATACCACTACACTGGAGACCTGACCTCAGTTGACTCACTCACTGAATACCACGACACTGGAGACCGGACCGCAGTTGACTCACTCACTGAATACCACAACACTGGAGACCAGACCTCAGTTGACTCACTCACTGAATACCACTACACTGGAGAACGGACCGCGCTTTGACTCACTCCCTGAATACCACTACACTGAAGACCGGACCTCAGTTGACTCACTCACTGAATACCACTACACTGAAGACCGGACCTCAGTTGACTCACTCACTGAATACCACAACACTGGAGACCGGACCTCAGTTGACTCACTCACTGAATACCACGACACTGGAGACTGGACCTCAGTTGACTCACTCACTGAATACCACTACACTGAAGACCGGACCTCAGTTGACTCACTCACTGAATACCACTACACTGGAGACCAGACCTCAGTTGACTCACTCACTGAATACCACTACACTGGAGAACGGACCGCGCTTTGACTCACTCCCTGAATACCACTACACTGAAGACCGGACCTCAGTTGACTCACTCACTGAATACCACTACACTGAAGACCGGACCTCAGTTGACTCACTCACTGAATACCACAACACTGGAGACCGGACCTCAGTTGACTCACTCACTGAATACCACGACACTGGAGACTGGACCTCAGTTGACTCACTCACTGAATACCACGACACTGGAGACTGGACCTCAGTTGACTCACTCACTGAATACCACTACACTGAAGACCGGACCTCAGTTGACTCACTCACTGAATACCACTACACTGGAGACCAGACCTCAGTTGACTCACTCACTGAATACCACAACACTGGAGACCAGACCTCAGTTGACTCACTCACTGAATACCACTACACTGGAGAACGGACCGCGCTTTGACTCACTCCCTGAATACCACTACACTGAAGACCGGACCTCAGTTGACTCACTCACTGAATACCACTACACTGAAGACCGGACCTCAGTTGACTCACTCACTGAATACCACAACACTGGAGACCGGACCTCAGTTGACTCACTCACTGAATACCACGACACTGGAGACTGGACCTCAGTTGACTCACTCACTGAATACCACGACACTGGAGACTGGACCTCAGTTGACTCACTCACTGAATACCACTACACTGAAGACCGGACCTCAGTTGACTCACTCACTGAATACCACTACACTGGAGACCAGACCTCAGTTGACTCACTCACTGAATACCACAACACTGGAGACCAGACCTCAGTTGACTCACTCACTGAATACCACTACACTGGAGAACGGACCGCGCTTTGACTCACTCCCTGAATACCACTACACTGAAGACCGGACCTCAGTTGACTCACTCACTGAATACCACTACACTGAAGACCGGACCTCAGTTGACTCACTCACTGAATACCACAACACTGGAGACCGGACCTCAGTTGACTCACTCCCTGAATACCACGACACTGGAGACCGGACCGCAGTTGACTCACTCCCTGAATACCACGACACTGGAGACCGGACCGCAGTTGACTCACTCACTGAAAACCACGACACTGGAGACCGGACCTCAGTTGACTCACTCACTGAATACCACTACACTGGAGACCGGACCTCAGTTGACTCACTCACTGAATACCACTACACTGGAGACTGGACCTCAGTTGACTCACCCTCTGAATACCACGGCACTGGAGACCAGACTTCAGTTTTAAGCTAGGGTCCATTAAAGTGGTGTAGGGTTAGGCAAGGTAACGTATGTGTGCAGAGGGCTGCTTAAAATGAGTTTGATGTTTCATTATGTTCAGTATTAAATAGCGGGCCAATGTTATAGCCTGCCTTACTGTAATCAGGTAGCTCTAACATTTGTATGTTCTCTGACTGTATTGTCTCCCTTTGGGAAATAACAAATATGTCAATGCTGACAATGCAATGACAATATGGCCTTAACAGTCAGACACACACAGGACAGTCTAGCGTCTGTTGTGGCAACAGAAAGGGAAACCTACAGCACTGTCGGCTTCATGCGCACACACACATTTTTTCGTTAGGGAAAATCAAGTCTGACATTTCAAAGTGGAAATTACAAACTTCATGAAGCCTCTCTAAACCTCAAATACACTACAAGTTAAACATTTCCTGCATTGCAGAAAAGTTATCCTGCAACGGGGTGATCAAATTAAGATCCTACACCTGTTACACACGCACATATTGTGGAAACCCTCATGCATGTTTCTGGGTTTTCCCTTCACACTACAATTTGTATACTATACATCCATCCAAAGGTCACAAGTTACAACAGCAAGCCTATGCCATCTAAACTAGCAGTTGCCCTTCACTGCATTCACTGTGCTATGTAATAACAGATTAGAGTACCTCTACATAATATTTACTACTGTTGTCTCAGAACTGAGGTCACAAAGCCTTGAGGCAATCCTCTCCACAGCCACCGCTCTGTGGCTGTTTTGTCAATTATTTTTTTTCTAACTTCCGCTCTCCTCATCTGCTTCTCAAAACACATTGGAGGAGGAGAGAGGAAAGATGAATTGAGAGGTGAGGTTTCTCTCCTCAGATCTTCTTCTCCTCCGATGTGTTTTGAGGTGAGGAGAGAGGACATAAGAAATCAATTAAAGACGAATTGGGAAAGAGCCTGTGACAACCAGTAGCTCCTAGCCCATATCGGGGGGAAAAAATACAGAACAGCCTCAATTCGTCGGGGCGTGGACTCTACCAGGTGTCGAAAGCGTTCCACAGTGTTGCTGGCCCATGTTGACTCCAATGCGTCCCACAGTTGTGTCAAGTTGGCTGGATGTCCCTTGGGTGGTGGACAATTCTTGATACAGATGGGAAACTGTTGAGCATGAAAAACCCAGCAGAGTTGCAGTTCTTGGCACAAACCGGTGCCCCTGGCACCTACTACCATACCCAATTCAAAGGCACTTAAATATTTTGTCTTATAAAGATAAAGCGAACTGGATGGAATACGGGGAAAATCTCACAAAATTATTTTTTCAACTTCTACATAGAAATGCTACCAAAAAACAATTTACTGAAACTTGTTACAAATGACGGAGTCACCCATGATTCACCAAATAATATTTTGAAAGAGGAAGAAAAGTACTTTAAGCTAATTGGTTAAAACCAATGTTTTCATTTGTCTCCTCCATCTCCACTAACCGAAGTTAATCTATTAATAATGTACAACTAACAGCTGTACAGAAACACTGAAGGCCAAATTACAGAGGAGGAACTTCTCGATGCAATTGAAGCATTTAAGTCCGGGAAAACTCCAGGACTGGATGGCATACCAGTTGAGGTATACCAAATATTTTTTTACATACTCAGAGGACTGTTATTAGCATGTTTTAACCACTCCTATAGAAATTGTAGATTATCAGATACTCAACAAGAAGGTCTGATTTCATTATTACTGAAACAGGACCCAAGTGGTAAATATAAAGATCCAGTCCATTTAAAAAATTGGAGGCCCCATGTTGTGATGCAAAAATTCTAGCAAAATGCATAACGCATAGAATAAAAAATGTATTGTTGGATATTAGTCATCCTAATCAGACATGTTTTTTACATGGAGGATACAGTGGGGGAAAAAAGTATTTAGTCAGCCATCAATTGTGCAAGTTCTCCCACTTAAAAAGATGAGAGAGGCCTGTAATTTTCATCATAGGTACACGTCAACTATGACAGACAAAATGAGGAAAACAAATCCAGAAAATCATATTGTATGATTTTTAATGAATTTATTTGCAAATTATGGTGGAAAATAAGTATTTGGTCAATAACAAAAGTTTCTCAATACTTTGTTATATACCCTTTTTTGGCAATGACACAGGTCAAACGTTTTCTGTAAGTCTTCACAAGGTTTTCACACACTGTTGCTGGTATTTTGGCCCATTCCTCCATGCAGATCTCCTCTAGAGCAGTGATGTTTTGGGGCTGTCGTTGGGCAACATGGACTTTTAACTCCCTCCAAAGATTTTCTATGGGGTTGAGATCTGGAGACTGGCTAGGCCACTCCAGGACCTTGAAATGCTTCTTACGAAGCCACTCCTTCGTTGCCCGGGCGGTGTGTTTGGGATCATTATCATGCTGAAAGACCCAGCCACGTTTCATCTTCAATGCCCTTGCTGATGGAAGGAGGTTTTCACTCAAAATCTCACGATACATGGCCCCATTCATTCTTTCCTTTACACGGATCAGTCGTCCTGGTCCCTTTGCAGAAAAACTGCCCCAAAGCATGATGTTTCCACCCCCATGCTTCACAGTAGGTATGGTGTTCTTTGGATGCAACTCAGCATTCTTTGTCCTCCAAACACGACGAGTTGAGTTTTTACCAAAAAGTTCTATTTTGGTTTCATCTGACCATATGACATTCTCCCAATCCTCTTCTGGATCATCCAAATGCACTCTAGCAAACTTCAGACGGGCCTGGACATGTACTGGCTTAAGCAAGGGGACACGTCTGGCACTGCAGGATTTGAGTCCCTGGCGGCGTAGTGTGTTACTGATGGTAGGCTTTGTTACTTTTGTCCCAGCTCTCTGCAGGTCATTCACTAGGTCATTGTGATCATTTTGACCCCACGGGGTGAGATCTTGCGTGGAGCCCCAGATCGAGGGAGATTATCAGTGTCTTCCATTTCCTAATAATTGCTCCCACAGTTGATTTCTTCAAACCAAGCTGCTTACCTATTGCAGATTCAGTCTTCCCAGCCTGGTGCAGGTCTACAATTTTGTTTCTGGTGTCCTTTGACAGCTCTTTGGTCTTGGCCATAGTGGAGTTTGGAGTGTGACTGTTTGAGGTTGTGGACAGGTGTCTTTTATACTGATAACAAGTTCAAACAAGTGCCATTAATACAGGTAACAAGTGGAGGACAGAGGAACCTCTTAAAGAAGAAGTTACAGGTCTGTGAGAGCCAGAAATCTTGCTTGTTTGTAGGTGACCAAATACTTATTTTCCACCATAATTTGCAAATAAATTCATTAAAAATCCTACAATGTGATTTTCTGGATTTTTTTTCTCAATTTGTCTATCATATTTGACGTGTACCTATGATGAAAATTACAGGCCTCTCTCATCTTTTTAAGTGGGAGAACTTGCACAATTGGTGGCTGACTAAATACTTTTTCCCCCCACTGTACATTGGAGATCAAATAAGACAAGTACTGGAAACAATAGAACACTATGAAAGATCTGGGAAACCAGGCCTGGTATTCATAGCAGACTTTGAAAAGGCATTTGATCAAATACGACTGGGGTTTATATATAAATTCCTGGAGCATTTCAATTTTTGAGAATATCTTATATAATGGGTTAAAGTTATGTGTAGTAACCCTAGGTGTAAAATAGTAAATAATGGCTAATTCTCAAAAAGTATTAAACTGTCAAGAGGAGTAAAACAAGGTTGTCCACTATCGGCAAATCTGTTTATTATGGGCATCGAAATGTTAGCTATTAAAATCAGATACAACAATAATATCAAGGGGCTAGAAATCCAGGGCTTAAAAACAAAGTTGTCATTGTGCACTCATGATTCATGTTTTTTTTAAATCCACAATTTGGATCCCTCCACAGCCTCATAGAGGATCTAGATACTTTATCTAACCTCTCTGGATTACAACCAAATTATGATAAGTGTACGATATTATGTATTGGATCACAAAAAAATTATATATTTACATTGCTGTGTAGTTTACCAATAAAATTGTCTGACGGTGATGTGGACATTCTCTGTATTTATATCCTGAAATAAATAAATAATCTCACTACAATACATTTTAATAGAACATTAGCAAAAATAGAGAAGATCTTGCTACCATGGAAAGGAAAATACCTGTCTGTTTGTGGAAAAATCACCTTGATTAACTCTTTAGTCATATCCCAGTTTACCTATTTGATTGTGGCCTTGCCTACACCTAGCGACCTGTTTCTTTAATTATATGAGCAAAAAGATTCCATTTTATTTGGAAAGGCAAGCCAGACAAAATTAAACGGGCCTATTTATATAATGAATTTGAATTCGGAAGGCAGAAATGATTAAATATTAAAGCATTAGATATCTCACTAAAGGCTTCAGTTATACAAAGTTTTACTTAAATCCAAACTGGTTCTCTAGCAGATTAGTAAGAATGTGTCACCCAATGTTCAAGAATGGTATTTTTCCATTTATTCAGATTACATCTCACTTATTTGTACAGAACAAATAATACAACAAATCTTATGGTTAAACTCAAATATACTAATTGATTTTAAAAAAAAGTTATTTTTTGAAAAAAGGTTTAAAAAAGGTTTAATCTTTGTAAATTATATCATAAATAGGACTGATGGAGTTATGTCACACATGCAGTTAACAAAAATATATGGAAATGTCTGCTCTACCCAAAATTACAACCAACTAATTGCAGAATTACCACAAAAATGGAAGAGGCAAGTGGAAGAGGGGAAAAGTAAGGAACTTGTCTGTTGGCCCTGCATTAAAGACCAACATTGGTTAAATAAAATGACTAAACAAGTATAAATAAAGATAGATTTAGCCGGTGGTAACTTGTGGAATAGACAGCAGCCGGAATGCGGTTTTAACCAATCAGCATTCAAGATTAGACCCACCTGTTGTATAAGAACTGATACGCAAAACGACACCGGATTCAACATTTTTTCCATTTAAATTATTATACAAAATTATTGCAACCCATAGAATGTTATATACAGTATATGAGGGATAGAACCATTCCAGCTCAGCAGATCTTGCATTAGATCATTTGTTTTGGTACTGTCCATATGTAGCTTGTTTTTGGTCGCAGGTCCAGGAAGGGATGAAGAATTGCAAAATTTTGCTGGAGCTAACTCTGCAAACAGCACTGCTGGGTGATTTGAAAAGTCAAAGTCAATCGATCAATAATATAATAATAGTTTTAGCAAAAATGTTTATCTTTAATTTACAATCTGTAGAAACTATGAGAACAGAAAGGTTCAGAACATTTGTGAAACAGCACAGTTGAAAAATATATGGCAAATAAAAAAAATGAATGGTGTTAAGTGATAAATGGGAGGGGTTGAGTGGAGCTGAAGGGTGGGACTAGAAACAACAAGATAACTAATGTAAAATATACTGTGTCCGTAAAATGTATATAGTATGTATAAGCTGGAAGTAGAATCATAAGTGTTGTTGTCCATTAGTTTACTCCAATTAGGGGAGGGGTGGTTGGGTTAGGGGAAAATAATAAAGGAAAATATATTTAAAATATCTACACTACCATTCAAAATGTTGAGGTCACTCAGAAATGTCCTTGTTTTCGAAAGAAAAGCATTTTTTTTGTCCATTAAAATAACATCAAATTGATCAGAAATACAGTGTAGACATTGTTAATGTTGTAAATGGCTATTGTAGCTGGAAATTGCTGATTTTTTATGGAATATCTACATAGGCGTACAGAGGCCCATTTTCAGCAACCATCAGTCCTGTGTTCCAATGGCACGTTGTGTTTGCTCATCCAAGTTTAGCATTTTAAAAGGCTAATTGATTATTAGAAAACCCTTTTGCAATTATGTTAGCACAGCTGAAAACTGTTGTGCTGATTAAAGAAGCACTAAAACTGGCCTTGTTGAGACTGGTTGCATGGACTCACAATAATAGTGTTTAACATGATTTCTGAATGACTACCTCATCTCTGTACCCCACAAATACAATTATCTGTAAGGTCCCTCAGTCGAGCAGTGAATTTTAAACAGATTCAACCACAAAGACCAGGGAGGTTTTCCAATGTCTCGCAAAGAAGACTTGAAAATAGCTGTTTAGCAATGATCAACAACCAACTTGACAGAGCTTGAAGAATTTTTAAAATAAAAATGTGCAAATATTGAACAATCCAGGAGTGCAAAGCTCTTAGAAACTTACCCAGAAAGACTCACAGCTGTAATCGCTGCCAACTGTGATTCTAACATGTATTGACTCAGGGGTTTGAATACTTATGTTATCAAGATATATTAGTTTTTCATTTTTCATATTTATTTTACAAATGTTAGAATTTTTCTTCAACTTTGAGATTACAGAGTATTTTGTTTACATCGTTGACAGAAAATTACAATTAAATCCATTTTAATCCCACCTTGTAACACAACAAAATATGGAAAATGACAAGGGGTGTGAATACTTTCTGAAGGCATTACATTATGTTAAATATATTAAAATGCATTTAGTTTTTCTTATGGGAGATTTGACAGTGTCTCCTTGACATACAACTCAGACCTCTGTAAGAACCAGACCTGAGAAACAGACCCAGCTTGAGACCTGTCTTGACCCCAGGAAATGCAGCAGGAGTTGGGGACAGAATGAAGGGGTTTTGGCAGGCCCCTGGTTCCCGTACAGCAGTCTACTAATGACCTTCCCAGCTTGAGATGAGGAGGAAATGTAGTGAATAACGAACGCTACAAGGCAGGCAGGCAACAGACTTTCTCTTCCTTTCTCACTATTAAGGAGTTCTGGGGTGTGTGGTTTCTTGTTTTTTTTTCACGGTGGTCAGCATTTTGACAGTTTGTTGCATTTCTGTTCTTTGCAAATGACAGGTTTTCTCTCTCACTTCCTTCATCCAGAAGTGTCATCGTCATGAAACATGCACTTACTTTCTCCCATTACTTAACTGAGCCTGTTCTTGCCTCTGGTCTAAAATGGATACAAGGTTTCACAAATACCTAGTAATGTCAATGGTGCAGCAATATCTCAGTATTGTGTTAACTTGAATTCAGACTTGGACAAACAAAGCAGTGAAATAAACAGTTTATGGCCCTTCAACATTGTTGTCTGGACTGGAGTTACTTGTATGGCCAACCATGCTTGGTGCCCTTGAAGGTGATCAATAAAGTTATTCAGTTCAATTCAAGACCGCCTTGAACCCCGCTGAGGTAAGATTTGGCCAAAAGGTCTTTTTTAACATGGTTGGCCTGAATTGATCTTCCAGTCAAATTAATTATACAGTGAATAAAATACAGATTTAAAAAAAACCAAGTTCTCTGAGAAAACAATTTATAACAACAATAGTATTAATATCTCAACTCTAAACTGGAGCCAAAGGAATTTTTTTATTGTTGTAATATATTTGGCACGCAGGGTAGACTGACTTTTGGTTTGAAGGGGGAAGGAAGAAAACAACGTGTTCTTTAATGTTTCAACACCCGCAGTGGCAGTACGTGGTTGATGTTAAAACGGTCATTGTGACTTTGAGGGTATGTGGTTGAAGAAGTAAGATAGCTTTTCTGGGGGGTCACAAGGTCAAGCTCTCACACACACACACACACACACACACACACACACACACACACACACACACGGTGTGAGAAGACTAGCCCGGATACCTAGACACAACGGCTGGGTGTTTAACCTGTGCTGTCTCTGCCACTCTTGGCTTCCTGTATTGACTAGGGCCTCTCAGGAAATCGGTTGGAAACAGAGAAACATTGTCTGCAAAGAAATCATTAAATATTAGTATGCAGTCATTTCATACTATAAAATTATGGCCTGCATTTGTTTTTGGTTATTCCTATTAAAAATAATATGAGAGGCCTTAAAAAAAGAACAAGTCAAAGAAATAAGTCCTATGTTATTTTGAGAAGTTATGAGAAACGGAGAAAGGTTTCGGTGTACTGAGGTGAATAGGATAGAAGCAGGAAATAGCACGTGTCTCACTTCCTGTCCCCGTTCTCAATGATTACTAAATAACAGCATCTTGGTTACATCATCCTGTTGTGTTCAGTCTGTGTGTGGCCTTGACTGATATTAAAGTGTGTGTAGACCTTGTATTAGTTCCATCTCAGACCTTTGATCTTGTGCAGATAGAAAAAAAAATAGCAAGATAAGGAAGAATCGAAGACACAGTCAAAGTGTCTGAAGGTTAAAGGGCAGAAAAACAGGTGCGTTCGCTGTTCACCCTGTTTTGTAAATAGTAAGATCAAATCTGTTGCCCTTCCTGTTCCTCTGTCTGTTTGAGGATAAATACCACCATGTGGCTCCTGGAATAAACACAGAAATGACGGAACCACACCTGGGTTCAAAAACGATTCGGAATCTTTCAAACACGTTGATCGTTTGAGCCAACCTGGCCTGGAGCACAAGATGGGTGGGGTTTGCAACTTTTTGGACTTGTCTATTGGTTCCATTGCGAGAGGCAAGCCAAATCAGGCACAGCTAAAGTATTTGAAATAGTTCAAATAGTGTTTGAACCCAGGTCTGGACAGAAAGCTAGACTATAGCCTGGGAAATAGGACTATTGTAATGATAACAATCTTCCCACTGGGCACAGATGTCAATTCAACGTCTATTCCATGTTGGTTCCACGTCATTTCATTGAAATGATGTGGAAACAACGTTGACTCAACCAGTGTGTGCCCAGTGGGTTATATTTAGAGTGACGGCTACTCTATTCTACTCTGTTAGTTATGAATGAATGCACCATCTACCATCTATTTAAAGTGGCCTGTCTGCTCTGTTCCTCAGTTGGTTGCGCCGCAAGCTGTGCTTTTACCTCCCTGAATAGGTCAATCTGTCATCGTACCTCATTATGGAGAAATGCAAACAAACCGTGAGCCGGTCCTGATGTTAGGACCTTTCACACACCACCACAGATTTGGGGAATCACAGATGTGTACATGTGAGCTCTCTGTTGCATGCAAAGTGACTTAACGGCTGACAGGACATACTCTGTGTGTTACTGTGTGTGTGTGTGTGTGTGTGTGTGTGTGTGTGTGTGTGTGTGTGTGTGTGTGTGTGTGTGTGTGTGTGTGTGTGTGTGTGTGTGTGTGTGTGTGTGTGTGTGTGTGTGTGTGTGTGTGTGTGTGTGTGTGTGTGTGTGTGTGTGTGTGTGTGTGTGTGTGTGTGTGTGTGGTTTACACTAGATTACATAAATTTTCCATGCTGCTCCCCATGCTGCTCTGATGTAACATTTATTCAACTGATTTTGAAGCAATGTGTAGTTCAATCTACAGTTCAATCTACAGCTCAATGTGAAGTTCAGTGTGAAATTCAATGAGAAGTTCAATCTACAGTTCAATTTTGCTTAATCACTGCATGACCTATGTATTAAATGACTGGGTCAACTTTGTTTTGTTTTAGAAGACAGGTGGTATAGATGGCCTGAACAAAGCAGATGTACAGTACCTAGACACACACACACACACACACACACACACACACACACACACACACACACACACACACACACACACACACACACACACACACACCCACACACACACACACCCACACACACACACACACACACACACACACACACACACACACACACACACACACACACACACACACACAGTCTGTGAGATGTATCCAATTCTAAAAGGTCTCTACACGCGTTTTCTATCACGCAAAGAAAATCGGTGCCAATGAGGGGACAGTGTTTTAGTGACAACACAGAACAAACATGACACAACTATTAACTACCCTGTAACTGATTTGGAGAGCTGCCTAGGAAACAGTGTGCCTTTCATTAAGATGATTCTCTCATCATCCTGCTTCTTCCATAGAGTACAAAGGGCAGTGCAGGATTTGGGTAAAGATGCTGAATTAATCTTCACAGGAAGTTGGTTTGGGATGTGAACCCTTACAGCCTCTAGGAGACTGGATCAAATCAACTCTTAGTATTAAGACGTCATGTCGAACATGAATGAAGCGGTTTAGCAGCCATTGGGGACAGTCAGACCTGGGTTCAAATACCATTTGAAATCATGTCTAATATTTTTAGCTGGGCTTGATTGAGCTTGTCTGGCAGAATGGAACCAACAGAAAAGTGTCAAAAGTATCCATCAGGCAGGCTAGCGCAAACACAAAATATTTGAAAGATTTCAAATACTCTTTGAACCTAGGTCTGGTCATGTTACACGTGGAAGGAGTGATGAAGCCATTTAAATATAGTTCCATTTGTAAGGGAGAAGAAGTGGTAAGAGTACAAGGTCTCCTTCCTGTCCAGACTGAAAACATACAGGAAGTGTAGAAAGCACCTATCTTACCACTGATGTACAGCAGATGTACAGTACCTAGACACACACACACACACACACACACACACACACACACACACACACACACACACACACACAGTCTGTGAGATGTATCCAATTCTAAAAGGTCTCTACACGCGTTTTCTATCACGCAAAGCAAATTGTTTAAAATAAATGCACTGTTGGTTAAGGGCTGTAAGTAAGCATTTCACTGCAATGTCTGCACCTGTTGTATTCGGCGCATGTGACCAATAAAATTTGATTTGATTTGATTTGATTTGATTTGATTTGAACCATGTATCGCTACTGTAATATGTCTGTTTTTTACATCAGATGCATGCGTGGCATTTTCTTATGATTTTCTCCACTCATACTTTGTTCTTGTTCGATTAAAACCTGACCAAATGGTTTGGAAACTTTCCAAAAGTTTCCCCAATAACCTCAGTTTGGTATTTACACACTCTCCTTCTCTTTGACCTGAACTTCCATTTACTGTCTCCTCCACTAAGTCAGTGTTGAATAACATCGGTTGCGTCCAAAATGGCACCCTATTCCCTATATAGTGCACTACTGTTGTAGGGCTCTGGTAAAAAAATAAATGCACAATATATACCAAATAATGATGGTTCTAAATAGAACCAGATAAGTTTTTTTTTTTGGTTTGTAACTATAGCAGAACCCTTTTTGGTGCTATATATAGAAGCTTTTTTTGAAGGTTCAAAAAAGAACCTTGCTCATAAGGTTCTAAATGGAACCTGTATGGTGCTATAAAGAAACCTTTCATAAGGTTCTATATAGCACCAAAAAAGGGTTCTGCAATGGCTACAACCCCTTTTGGGGGCTTTATAGAACCCATTTTATGGTTCTTTATGGAGAATGGTTCAATAAAGAACCTTTCTCAATCTGAAAGGTTTTTTGTAGATCCTTTTGAAAGAACCACATGGTTTTTTATTCTGGTTAGCCATGTTATATTGTTACAATTCCATAGGTTTTATTATTGTGTTAATTGACATGTTGAATCAGGTGAGCTACCTCTAGAACAGCTGGGGGTCCCTGAGGAGAGAATAACTGACTGACTTTAGTCAACTGTTCTCAAATGACATCAAATCAAATCAAAGCAAATGTTATTTGCCACATGTGCCGAATACAACAGGTGTAGACATTACAGTGAAATGCTTACTTACAAGCCCTTAACCAACAATGCAAAGTAAAACCAATAAAAAAAGTATTAAGCAAAAAAAATAAAAGCAAATAACTAAAGAGCAGCAGTAAAATAAAATAACAGTAGGGAGGCTATATACAGGGGGGTACCGGTGCAGAGTCAATGTGCGGGGGCACTGACTAGTCGAGGTAATTTAGGTAATATGTACATACATGAGTCTTTTCCAAGACTCCATCACCGGCCATAATCATATACAGTGAGGGAAAAAAGTATTTGATCCCCTGCTGATTTTGTACGTTTGCCCACTGACAAAGAAATGATCAGTCTATAATTTTAATGGTAGGTTTATTTGAACAGTGAGAGACAGAATAACAACAAAAAAATCCAGAAAAACGCATGTCAAAAATGTTATAAATTGATTTGCATTTTAAAGGGAGTGCTCTTAATCTCAGTTTGTTACCTGTATAAAAGACACCTGTCCACAGAAGCAATCAATCAATCAGATTCCAAACTCTCCACCATGGCAAAGACCAAAGAGCTCTCCAAGGATGTAAGGGACAAGATTGTAGACCTACACAAGGCTGGAATTGGCTACAAGACCATCGCCAAGAAGCTTGGTGAGAAGGTGACAAAAGTTGGTGCGATTATTTGCAAATGGAAGAAACACAAAATAACTGTCAATCTCCCTCGGCCTGGGGCTCCATGCAAGATCTTACCTCGTGGAGTTGCAATGATCATGAGAACGGTGAGGAATCAGCCCAGAACTACACGGGAGGATCTTGTCAATGATCTCAAGTCAGCTGGGACCATAGTCACCAAGAAAACAATTGGTAACACACTACGCCGTGAAGGACTTAAATCCTGCAGCGCCCGCAAGGTCCCCCTGCTCAAGAAAGCACATATACAGGCCCGTCTGAAGTTTTCCAATGAACATCTGAATGATTCAGAGGAGATCTGAGTGAAAGTGTTGTGGTCTGATGAGACCAAAATCGAGCTCTTTGGCATCAACTCAACTCGCCGTGTTTGGAGGAGGAGGAATGCTGCCTATGACCCCTAGAACAACATCCCCACCGTCAAACATGGAGGTGGAAACATTATGCTTTGGGGGTGTTGTTCTGCTAAGGGGACAGGACAACTTCGCCGCATCAAAGGGACGATCGACGGGGCCATGTACCGTCAAATCTTGGGTGAGAACCTCCTTCCCTCAGCCAGGGCATTGAAAATGGGTCGTGGATGGGTATTCCAGCATGACAATGACCCAAAACACACGGCCAAGGCAACAAAGGAGTGGCTCAAGAAGGAGCACATGAAGGTCCTGGAGTGGCCTAGCCAGTCTCCAGACCTTAATCCCATAGAAAATCTGTGGAGGGAGCTGAAGGTTCGAGTTGCCAAACGTCAGCCTCGAAACCTTAATGACTTGGAGAAGATCTGCAAAGAGGAGTGGAACAAAATCCCTCCTGAGATGTGTGCAAACCTGGTGGCCAACTACAAGAAACGTCTGACCTCTGTGATTGCCAACAAGGGTTTTGCCACCAAGTACTAAGTAATGTTTTGCAGAGGGGTCAAATACTTATTTCCCACATTAAAATGCAAATCAATTTGTAACATTTTTGACATGCGTTTTTCTGGATTTTTTTGTTGTTATTCTGTCTCTCACTGTTCAAATAAACCTACCATTAAAATTATAAACTGATCATGTCTTTGTCAGTGGGCAAACGTACAAAATCAGCAGGGGATCAAATACTTTTTTCCCTCACTGTATGACAGTGAAAAAATTAGATATAAAAAAATTAAAAAATTTTGATTAACTGGAAAGACACTCTCACTAACGGTTGCACCAAAAGAGCCGTGCGCAAACCACACCCCAAAATATTCTAATGAGCCGCCTCCCGTACATTTTAATTATCACTAAAAGAGCAAAGAACCCTTTTGTGAACTATAAAGAACCATTGAAGAGCTCAAAGGGTTCTTTGAGTCATTATGGTTTCACATAGAACCATCACACTTCCCAAAGAACCGTTGAGGAACCCTCATTTTTTAGTGTACAGGGACTATGGTGGCATTTAGGACGCACACAGGGAGTAAATGGTGAGCAGCAGATTATGCTGTGTGGAGGTAGATAGACTAAGCACAATGAGGGGGTTGCATTTCTCATGGTTCTATAAATACCCTCTACATTTCCTCTCTCCTCCTGTCTGAGATTATCATTAAAGCCTTGCTGGAAAAATCAACGGGTTAACTGCCTGGGGTGGTGGTGGGACTAGGAGCCAGAGCCCCTTCAGCCTTCTCTCTCCCTGGACAGGGGCTGTATAAGGAGGCATGGCCCCTTCAGCCTCTCTCCCTGGACAGGGGCTGTATAAGGAGGCATGGCCCCTTCAGCCTCTCTCCCTGGACAGGGGCTGTATAAGGAGGCATGGCCCCTTCAGCCTTCTCTCTCCCTGGACAGGGGCTGTATAAGGAGGCATGGCCCCTTCAGCCTTCTCTCTCCCTGGACAGGGGCTGTATAAGGAGGCAGGGCCCCTTCAGCCTTCTCTCTCCCTGGACAGGGGCTGTATAAGGAGGCAGGGCCCCTTCAGCCTTCTCTCTCCCTGGACAGGGGCTGTATAAGGAGGCAGGGGCCCTTCAGCATTCTCTCTCCCTGGACAGGGGCTGTATAAGGAGGCATGGCCCCTTCAGCCTTCTCTCTCCCTGGACAGGGGCTGTATAAGGAGGCAGGGCCCCTTCAGCCTCTCTCCCTGGACAGGGGCTGTATAAGGAGGCAGGGCCCCTTCAGTCTTCTCTCTCCCTGGACAGGGGCTGTATAAGGAGGCATGGCCCCTTCAGTCTTCTCTCTCCCTGGACAGGGGCTGTATAAGGAGGCAGGGCCCCTTCAGCATTCTCTCTCCCTGGACAGGGGCTGTATAAGGAGGCATGGCCCCTTCAGCCTTCTCTCTCCCTGGACAGGGGCTGTATACGGAGGCAGGGCACTGAACAGGGCATAGGGAGGCAAAGAGAGCTTCAAATAAACCTTTTAGGTACATCATATAATATATGCCATTTAGCAGACAGACCAAAGTGACTTAGTCATGCATGCATTCATTTTACGTATGGGTGGTCTCGGGAATCAAACCCACAATCCTGGGTGTAAGCGCCATGCTCTACCAGGTGGGCCATATAGGACCCTCTTGCTACTTGTTGTGGAAGCTATGTCATATATTACTGTGTATGGTATATTACTGTAATATTACTGTGTATGGTATATTACTGTAATATTACTGTGTATGGTATATTACTGTAATATTACTGTGTATGGTATATTACTGTAATATTACTGTGTATGGTATATTACTGTAATATTACTGTGTATGATATATTACTGTAATATTACTGTGTATGGTATATTACTGTAATATTACTGTGTATGGTATATTACTGTAATATTACTGTGTATGGTATATTACTGTAATATTACTGTGTATGGTATATTACTGTAATATTACTGTGTATGGTATATTACTGTAATATTACTGTGTATTGTATATTACTGTAATATTACTGTGTATGGTATATTACTGTAATATTACTGTGTATGGTATATTACTGTAATATTACTGTGTATGGTATATTACTGTAATATTACTGTGTATGGTATATTACTGTAATATTACTGTGTATGGTATATTACTGTAATATTACTGTGTATGATATATTACTGTAATATTACTGTGTATGGTATATTACTGTAATATTACTGTGTATGATATATTACTGTAATATTACTGTGTATGGTATATTACTGTAATATTACTGTGTATGGTATACAGTATATGCCACAGAAACAGCCAACTGGACAGGGGATGCATGTGGACCTATAGAGTGGCAGGGCTGCAAGGTGACAACATTCAGTAAGGTCCTGTTGTTTTGGTTACTAATACAGTATTCCTGTCAATGTGAAATGGACACCTCCACAATAGAACTCTCCCTGAGGTGGGACAGAAACAGTGCAGTAACAGGGAGGAATGGACAGAAAAGAATAGATTCGCAGGATCGTAACGTTGAATGTCTGTCTGTCACTCCCCTGTTGTCTAACTCACCTTGGTTCAATCCGTTGTCCCTTTCCCTTGTGTAAACTACTCACAGCCTGGGGTTATCGGCTCAGTTCATATGGGTCTAAATGCTAAATGTGTGTGTGTGTGTGGGGGGGGTGATGTTATGGTTACTCGTGTATAGGCTAATCGATGCCAAATTAATAAGAACACATGCTTTAATTCTGTTTTATTGTTTTCCTCTCTCAGGGATGATTATGGTTGAGGCAACTTTAAAAACTAAGGTTCCACTATATTTTAATGAGTGATTTGAGGAATATATTATTTCCTCTAGACCCATTAGTGAGACACAGGGCCTACAGGAAAGACAGCCAACAACAATTCCAGTTTATGCGTTTCAGTAATTGGTAAAGAGGGAGAGGATGGACGTAAAACGCTGTGTTTTAAACTAGAGGTGTTCATTTTAGTATTTAGTATTTTATTAGGATCCCCAATTAGCCGAGGTTGGTCTTCCTATGGTCCAAACAGGAAACAAAACAACAAATAGAATACATACAGTGGTCCTCTGTAGCTCAGCTGGTAGAGCACGGCGCTTGTAACGCCAAGGTAGTGGGTTTGATCCCTGGGACCACCCATACACAAAAATGTAAGCACGCACGACTGTAAGTCGCTTTGGATAAAAGCGTCTGCTAAATGGCATATTATTATTATTATTATACATAATATACATACCACCCTGCATCGTACCACCCTGCATCATACCACCCTGTATCATACCACCCTGCATCATACCACCCTGAAGCATACCACCCTGAAGCATACCACCCTGCGTCATAACACCCTGCATCATACCACCTTGCATCAAACCACCCTGCATCATACCACCCTGCAGCATACCACCCTGCATCATACCACCCTGCATCATTCCACCCAGCAGAATACCACCCTGCATCATACCACCCTGCAGCACAGCACCCTGTAGACCACTGCTGGCTTGTCTCTGAAGCTAAGCAGGGTTGGTCCTGGTCGGTCCCTGGATGGGAGACCAGATGCTGCTGGAAGTGGTGTTGGAGGGCCAGTATAAAATAGAAAATGCCCCAGGGCAGTGATTGGAGACATTGCCCTGTGTAGGGTGCTGTCTTTCGGATGGGACGTTAAACGGGTGACCTGACTCTCTGTGGTCACTAAAGATCCCATGACACTTATCGTAAGAGTAGGGGTGTTAACCCTGGATAAATTCCCAACCTGGCCCCTCATACAATCATGGTCACCTAATCAACCCCAGCTTCCAATTGGCTCATTCATCTCCTTTCCTCTGTAACTATTCCCCAGGTCATTGCTGTAAATGAGAATGTGTTCTCAGTCAACTTACCTGGTGAAATAAGGGTTAATTACAATACAAAATGTCTGTGTGCCGTAAGGTGTTTTTTAAATCTGGTTTTATTGCTAGCTTGAGTTACCTGGGGTGGCAGAGAGTTCAATGTAGTCATGGCGCTATTTAATACTGTGTGTTTCCCAGCCTCTGTTCTGGACCTGGGGACTGTGAAGAGATCTCTGGCTGCATGTCTTGTGTGGTACCGATGAGTGACACTCAGCCCTCCATGGAATACGTTTGACACACGTGCTTTAACCCATCAACACCTCGCACAAAGACCAATAGTGATGCAGTCAATTTCTCCTCAACTTTGAGCCAGGAGAGATTGACATGCATACCACTGACAATTTCCCTCCGTGTACATCTTAGTGCAACACGTGCTGCTCTGTTCTGGACCAACTGCAATTTTCCTGTGTCCTTATTTGCCGCAAATGACCACACAACTGGGCAGTAGTCCAGGTGTGACAAAACTAGGGCCAGTAGGACATGCCTGGTTGATTTAGATGTCAAGAAGGCAGAGCAGCGCCTTATCATGGACAGACCTCTTCCCATTTTAGCAACCATTGAGTCTGTATGTTTTAAACATGACAGCTTCCAATCTAGGGTTACACCTGGCAGTTTAGTCTCCTCAATTTTTTTCAATCGCCACATTATTCAATAATAGATCTAGATGAGGTTTAGGGTTGAGTGAGTGATTTGTCCCAAAGAGGATGCTTTTAGTTTTTAAGATATTTAGCACCAGCCTATTGCTAGTTACCCATTCTAAAACTGACTGGAGCTCTATGTTAAGGGTGTCAGTTATTTATTTTACTGTCGTAGCTGACTTGTATACGGTTGAGTCATCAGTGTACATAAACACACAGGCTTTATTCAAGGTCAGTGGAAGGTCATTAGTAAAAACAGAAAATAATAATGGCCCAAGCCGGCTGCCCTGCGGTACACCACACTCAACTTAATTTGTATTAGTGAGGCTTCCACTAAAGAAAACCCTTGTGTTCTATTAAATACGTAACTCTTTATCCATGATAAGGCAGATTATGTAAATCCATAACACCTACTGTATGTTTTTTCAGCAATAGGTTATGATCAATGATATCAAAGCTGCACTGAAATCTAACAAAACAGCTCCCACGATCTACTTATTATCAATTTATTTCAGTCATTTGTGTCAGCGCCAAGCATGTTCAGTGCCCTTCCCTATAAGCATGCTGAAAGTCTGGTGTTAATTTGTTTTCTGTAAAATAACATTGTATTTGGTCATACACCATTTTCTTCAGAAATTTGCTAAGCACCAGTAACAGGCTTATTGGTCAGCTGCTTTAACCATTGAAGGGTGATTTGATATTATTGGGCAGTGGAATGACCTTTGCCTCCCTCCAGGCCTGAGGGCACACACCATCTTCTAGGCTTAAATCAAATATGGGGCAAACAGGAGTCGCAATGTATTCCGCTACCAACTTCAGCAATTTACCATAAAGTTTGTCGGTACCAGGTGGCTTGTCCTTTATTGTATTGTATTATATTGCAAAAATATATAATCACCTCTTCCTCACCAACTTTGTGGAACTCAAAACTATTTGGTCCGTTATGCATGAATATGAAGGCTCAGCGTTTGTTGTTTGCATTTCATCCTTAAGTTTCCTAATCTTGTCAACAAAAAAGTTATTGAAGTTGTTGACAATATCAAAGGGTTTCGTTATGAACAAGCCATCTGCCTCAATGGATGGAGCTGAGTTCGCTTTTTTTGCTTAGAATTTCATTTAAGGTACTCCAGAGCTTTTTATTATCATTTGTCTTTGTTCTATATTATAGTTTCTTCTTCTTTTTGATTAGTTTAGTTATGTGATTTCTCAATCTACTGTATGTTTGTCAATCTTCTGTGTTGTCAGACTCATTTGCTTTTCCCTTTGCCTCATCCCTCTCAGCCATACCATTTTAAAATTCATAATCTATCCATGGGGATTTGGCAGTTCTAACAGTCAGTTTCTTGTGGCCACATGCCTATCAGTAACCGGATAGAGCAATTTCATAAATGTTTGAAGTGCAGCATTAGGTTGTTCCTCATTACACACATCAGACCCAAAAATATTTTTCACTTCTTTGACATAGGCATCATTGCAAAACCTCTTGTACGATCGCTTATACACAATTTTAGGTCCAGTCTTCGGAACTGTCACGTCTCCTCCCGTTGCTCCCCTCTGGCGCTCTAATTCGCCGGTCTACTGAGCCACCGGTCTGAGCGCACCACCTCGGCAACACCGGAATGGAAACCCAACGCACCCTAATCACCTCCAGCGCACCTGCACCTCATCATCTCATCACCACCCCTATATAGCCCTGGACTGTTCAGTGTTGTGTTGTGTGTGATTGTTAGTGTCTTGTCGTGTACTCGCTCTTTGTTGTTCTCTTGCTCAGTGTTAAGTAAACCTTTACATTGTTGATTTCTGCGTCTGCGTCCTGCCACTTCGTATCCTCAGTACTCGTCACAGGAACTTTGGTTTTCCTAGATATGGCTACTATATTATGATCACTACAGCCAATGGGTGTGGATACTGCTTTAGTGCAGATTTCTGCCGCATTAGTAAAGATGTGGTCAATACATGTAATACATAAAATAGTAACACAAGAATAATAAAATTAAATACAGAAGAATGGAGCTATATAGATATTGCATACTTTTATCGAGCATTTCACACATGTAGTCCAAATACTTACCTTTAGCACTTGGTGGTCTATAGCAACTTCCTACGAGAATAGGCTTTAGGTGACGCAGATGAATCTGTAGCCATATTACCTTTACATCATGTGACATGATCATGTGACATCTCTGACATGAGATCCTCTCAGCCTGACAGGAATATGACTCTACATAATGTAGCAACACCTCGCCCATTTGCATTCCTATCTTTCCTGTACATGCTATATCCATGTATAGCTACTACTGCATCATCAAAGGAAGTGTGTTTCAGAGATGGCCAGAATATGAATGTTTTCTGATGTTAGTAAGTTGTCAATTTCATTAACCTTGTTTCTCAGGCTACATGTGTTCATGATTGGGGGTATTTATTATACTGAACGAAAATATAAATGCAACATGTAAAGTGTTGGTCCCATGTTTCATGAGCTGAAATAAAAGATCCCACAAATTTTCCATATGCACAAAAAGCTTATTTCTCTCAAATGTTGTGCACAAATTTGTTTACATCCCTGTTAGTGAGCATTTCTCCTTTGCCAAGACAATCCATCCACCTGAGAGGTGTGGCATATCAAGAAGTTGATTAAACAGCGTGATTATTACACAGGTGCTGATAATTACACAGGTTCTGGGGACAATAAAAGGCCACTCTAAAATTTGCAGTTCTGTCACACAACACAATGCCACAGATGTCTCAAGTCTTGAGGGAGTGTGCAATTGGCATGCTGACTGCAGTAATGTCCACCGGAGCTGTTGCCAGAGAATTGAATGTTCATTTCTCTACCATAAGCCGCCTCCAATGTCATTTCAGAGAATTTGACACAACCGCAGACCACGTGTATGGCGTCATGTGGGCGAGCGGTTTGCTGATGTCAATGTTGTGAAAAGAGTGCCCCATGGTGGCGTGGGGTTATGGTATGGGCAGGCATAAGCTAACACAATTGCATTTTATCAATGGCAATTTGAATGCACAGAGATACCGTTACGAGATCCTGAGGCCCAACGTCATGCCATTCATCTGCCGCCATCACCTCATGTTTCAGCATGACTATGCAAGGATCCGTATACAATTCCTGTAAGAAGAAAATGTATCACATCTTGAATGGCCTGCATACTCACCAGACATGTCACCCATTGAGCATGTTTGGGATGCTCTGGATCGACTTGTGTTTCAGTTCCCGCCAATATCCAGCAACTTCGCACAGCCATTGAAGAGGAGTAGGACAACATTCCACAGGCCACAATCAACAGCCTGATCAACTCTATGCGAAGGAGATGTGTCACGCTGCATGTGGCAAATGGTGGTCATACCAGATACTGACTGGTTTTCTGATCCATGTCCCTACCTTTTTTAAAAAGGTATCTGTGACCAACAGATGCATATCTGTATTTCTAGTCTTGTGAAATCCATAGATTAGGGCCTAATGAATATTTCAATTGACTGATTTCCTTACATGAACTGTAACTCAGTAAAATCGTTGAAATTGTAGCATGTTGCATTTATATTTTTGTTCGGTGTACTTTATTGATCCCAAGGAGATAATTAAGATGTCACAGTCTTACAAGAGCACAACACGTAACATACCCATGACAAAGTATTACACAAAACACCTCTGTGCCAATATCGGTCACATGGACTGCTTCGTGTACACGCAAGCACAGACAGCAAATATCTTGTGTATCAATATTCGAGAAGTCCTTTTGGTGAACTATAACACTTCATTGAGTAGTAGATGGGATGATGATACTGGTGAGAGATGTGTAGTGATCCACTCTACTGACTGCTGATAGATAGGTTCAGGGCATGCAGCTCTGACTTCACAGAAAACGAGAAGAGAAAGAAGAAAGCAGTGAAGAGAGAAGGAGAAGAGAGGCCGAGTTTTATTGATGCTTTACAGGTTCTGTGATTAGGTTACGTGAGGAGGATGTTGTACAGTCTCCCAAAGTCTACACGCAGCTACAGGAAAGACGGCTTACAGCAGCACAGTCCGCGTCCCAAATGGTACCCTATTCACTATATAGTGCACTACTTTTGACCAGGGCCCACAGGGTGCACTACATAGGAAACATTGATGCTATTTGCGATGTAACCACAGTGATTGTGGATACTCCACTTCTGGTAATCGTCTCTCCAACCTAGCTAGGCTGAACTCTAGTGAACCTTTTAGTGCTTTGGATGTCGAAGTCAAGAATTACAGTAACTAAACTGTAACACCACTAGGGGTGAGTTTTAAACCTGACACTCTGATCTGGTTTGAACGTCTCCTATGACGGGAGCGTTCAAATAAAGGTAACATTCTTACAGGTCATTCTCAAAGCTCTCTTCCTTCCACTCAACAAGACCTAAAAAGGCCTGCTTCATCAGTGGACAGCAGACATCTCAAGTCTGGCTGCCCTAGGGTCCAGGGACAACACTGCCTGGTGCCTGCTACACTGTTGGACCCTCTGGAGGTAAAACCAGTGCTACCACAAGGGATCGAGCAGACGCCCCCCACCCCCCCCTCCCCCTCCATGAGGAAATGACATCAAACGGTTGTTGTGTCCACCCTGGACAGGCAGCAGTGTTCAGCGGTTCAAAGTGAAGCAACCTGGGTGAGAGAGGAGTCACAGAGGCACACACACACACACACGAAGACAGACACAAACACAGACACACACACAGAAGACACACACACACACACATGCACAAACACACAGCTGCCTGGGTGAAAGATTGAGCATAGCAACCAGACCCGGCAGAGTCATCATGGCGTCCAGGCCGGAGGCGGCCACACATGGGACTATTTAGACCTCCAATCATAAGAAATCATTAAAGCGTGTGTGAACTGTGTAGACGGGGACAGGTGGAGGCAACGGCGGCGGTGGGGGACGGTGAATGATTTATTCCCATTTTTACACAACGTAATGAATAGAATGCACTGCTAACCAAATTAGGCATGCTTGAATGCATGAATGGAGAGAGTTCTTAAGCCCAATTCAAACAACATTTTTTTTTTTTCAAGCGCGCGAACGAGCATGCTCACGCCGGAAATAGAATGCATTTGAGTGAATGAGAGAAAACGGACAGGCCGCGAGCGTCTACGGCGTCATATCGCTTCAAATTGGAAAGCAAGTCTATTTTTTGTCGCATCTACGCTGAGCAATGCTGGTAAAATAAGCAGATGCATTTGTAGAAAAGGAATTAGAGGAATTGTTATGATCTTCCCAATGCTAAGTAGACTAAAATGTAATTAGGCTGTAAGCTAAGGTTTATCAGGCTAATAGGCATATTTGAAAACAATTGCAACCTACCTGTGTTGATTTCGATCATAGGCATAGGCAGGCTACAGCTGGATAACTCCAGGACTGATTTCAATAGAGAATACTGGTTATGTAGAAGAACAATATTTTGTTGTTTATAAACAACTTGGATGTATTATCTACAACATCCTCGTGAGCTAGTAAAGCAACAACATTTTAGCCCAGGTACGGTGGCTCCTGTGGGACATCTAAGGTGAATCAAAAGGAACTCACAACAATAACTCCCAGGGGCTACATAGAGAACAAATGTGACCGACCACCTGGATTCGGTCCTATGTAGCAAAATCTGAATTTTAGAATTTGGACACTGTCTCGTTGGCCTAACGTTATATCCTAATTTGACTTTGGTGCAGGTCATGTTGTTCTTCACATCTCTGGTCTCTGGTAAACACACACTATATCAAATAAAATCTAAGTTTATTTGTCACATGCACAGGATATAGAAGGTGTAAACTGTACAGTGAAATGGTTACTTGCATAGTGGAGTATTTTATTTACACATGTAGCTATCTAGCTAGCTAGCTAAACAATTACCCATAATCCCAACTCATAATGTTACTACCATGCACGAACTAAAGCTAACCAACTAGCTCCAATGTTAGCTAACATTAGGCTATAACCAGCAATGCAAATCACTTTACATTTACACATTTTTGTCATTTTGCAGACGCTCTTATCCAGAGTGACTTACAGTTAGTGCATACATTATCTATTTTTTATTTTTTTCATACCCCCCGTGGGAATCGAACCCACAACCCTGGCGTTGCAAACGCCATACTCTACCAACTGAGCTACATCCCCTGCTGGCCATTCCCTCCCCTACCCTAGACAATGCTGGGCCAATTGTGCACCCCCCCATGGGTCTCCCAGTTGCGGCCGGCTACGACAGAGCCTGGATTCGAACCAGGATCTCTAGTGGCACAGCTAGCACTGCATTAGACCACTGCGCCACTCAGGACACTGTATCTGAGATACAAATAATATTACTACATAGATCATACACAAAACATTAGCTAGCGAGCCAGCCAGCTAACATTAGCTAGCTAGCTAACAGTACACTTTCACTTGCAATGAAACATATAATATCTGAAAATGTAGCTAGCTAGACTCTCTTATTAAGGCACATGTTCTAGAAGGCATTTCTGCCAAAAAAGGCATTTCTGCCAAAAAAGGCATTTTGATAAAAAATGAATGTTTATGTTCGAATGCCTCTCCTGTGAAGTAGTGACGTGCGACATTTCCTGAAACGAGTCACAAATACAACTGTTTATTATGGATCTCCATGACACTGATATTAGAATACGTTACGCAGTGCATGTGAATTGATGCTGGCTACTCTCGCACGCAAATTTCACGCAGTTGACGCCGTTGCGTCTCTCCATGTGTCAGGCGTCAGTGTGTAGCGATAGGACGGAGTCAGGCGCAGGACACAGAGCTAGGAGACAACGTACTTTACTCGTAAATATAAATGAACATAAACTCCACGCAGGGAGGACAATCCCGCTCACCAGTCGATAACACCAAACATATAACAAACACGCACACAACACAGTGGGAGCCAGAGGGTAAAATAGGGAACTGTAGTAGTTATTGTAGGTTAGTTATTGTAGGTTAGCATTGTTTTCGGCGGTGCCGGGTGTAGCACGAAGCTAGCTAGCTAGCCGTTTTTCAAACAAAGTCAACACAGTAGCCATTGCTAGCTAGCCAACACGACCAGCTAACTGTACTGTAGCAGCTAAATACAATATATTTGTGCTAGCTAGCCAACGTTTAATTATTGCTGCGTTATGAAAGGAACTAGACACGGACACGAATTATCTGTTTAGTGTGTTAACACACTATTGGTAGTTTGTTGTAACCAAGTATTGGTGCTAAACTGTGTGTTATTGGATGCTAGCATGCTAGTTAGCTATGGTGTCATATTTAGCTAGCTGAATAAAGTAAGTTGAGTCTATTCCTTGAAACATTGAACCACTGTAGTTCACAACAATTCTAATTTCTAAAGTGGAAGTTGGGAGAGTTTTTATTCGGGTGGTTCAGTGAAACAATTATAGTTTCTGAGGTGGAAGTTTTGGTGAGGGAGGCCCTACTCTCTCCTTTCCCAGATGTTTAGTTCATTTCATTCCGATCTCCTCTGCATTATTGTAGCCATTTGCTACAGCCTGTCAACTATGCCTCTGCCTATCCCTGTTCTCTCCTCTCCGCACAGGCTACACAAACGCCTCACACCGCGTGGCTGCTGCCTCTCTAACCTGGTGGTCCCTGCACGCACCCCACACCTGGAGTTCCAGGTCTCAGGCAGCCTCTGGAACTGCCGTTCTGCTGCCAACAAAGCTGACTTCATCCCAGCCTATGCTAACCTCCAGTCCCTCGACTTCCTGGCGCTGACGGAAACATGGATTACCACTGAAAACACTGCTACTCCTACTGCTCTCTCCTCGTCTGACCATGTGTTCTCGCATACCCCGAGAGCATCTGGTCAGAGGGGTGGTGGCACAGGAATCCTCATCTCTCCCAAGTGGACATTCTCAATTTTTCCCCTAACCCATCTGTCTATCTCCTCATTTGAATTCCATGCTGTCACAGTCACTAGCCCATTTAAGCTTAATATCCTTGTCATCTATCGCCCTCCAGGTTCCCTTGGAGAGTTCATCAATGAGCTTGACGCCTTGATAAGTTCCTTTCCTGAGGATGGCTCACCCCTCACAGTTTTTGGGGATTTCAACCTCCCTACGTCTACATTTGACTCATTTCTCTCTGCCTCCTTCTTTCCACTCCTCTCCTCTTTTGACCTCACCCTCTCACCGTCCCCCCCTACTCACAAGGCAGGCAATACGCTTGACCTCATCTTTACTAGATGCTGCTCTTCTACTAATCTCACTGCAACTCCCCTCCATGTCTCCGACCACTACTTTGTTTCCTTTTCTCTCTCGCTCTCCTCCAACACTACTCACTCTGCCCCTACACAGATGGTAATGCGCCACCGCAACCTTCGCTCTCTCGCTCCCACTACTCTCTCCTCTTCCATCCTATCATCTCTTCCCTCTGCTCAATCCTTCTCCCTCCAATCTCCTGATTCTGCCTCCTCAACCCTCCTCTCCTCCCTTTCTGCATCCTTTGACTCTCTGTGTCCCCTATCCTCCCGGCCGGCTCGGTCCTCCCCTCCAGCTCCGTGGCTTGATGACTCATTGCGAGCTCACAGAACAGAGCTCCGGGCAGCGGAGCGGAAATGGAAGAAAACTAAACTCCCTGCCGACCTGGCATCTTTTCACTCCCTCCTCTCTACATTTTCTTCATCTGTTTCTGCTGCTAAGGCCACTTTCTACCACTCTAAATTCCAAGCATCTGCCTCTAACCCTAGGAAGCTCTTTGCCACGTTCTCCTCCCTGCTGAATCCCCCCCCCCCTCCTCTCTCTCTGTGGATGACTTCGTCAACCACTTTGAAAAGAAGGTTGACGACATCCGATCCTCGTTTGTTAAGTCTAATGACACTGCTGGTCCTACTCACACTGCCCTACCCTATGCTTTGACTTCTTTCTCCCCTCTCTCTCCAGATAAAATCCTGCGACTTGTGACTGCAGGCCGCCCAACAACCTGCCCGCTTGACCCCATCCCCTCCTCTCTTCTCCAGACCATCTCCGGTGACCTTCTCCCCTACCTCACCTCGCTGATCAACTCATCCTTGACCGCTGGCTATGTCCCTTCCGTCTTCAAGAGAGCGAGAGTTGCACCCCTTCTCAAAAAACCAATACTCGATCCCACTGATGTCAACAACTACAGACCAGTATCCCTTCTTTCTTTTCTTTCCAAAACTATTGAGCGTGCCGTCTTTAGCCAACTCTCTTGCTATCTCTCTCAGAATGACCTTCTTGATCCAAACCAGTCAGGTTTCAGGACTGGTCATTCAACTGAGACTGCTCTTCTCTGTGTCACGGAGGCTCTCCGCACTGCTAAAGCTAACTCTCTCTCCTCTGCTCTTGTCCTTCTAGACCTGTCTGCTGCCTTTGATACTGTGAACCATCAGATCCTCCTCTCCACCCTCTCCGAGCTGGACATCTCCGGCGCGGCTCACTCCTGGATTGCGTCCTACCTGACCGGTCGCTCCTACCAAGTGGCGTGGCGAGAAGCTGTCTCCGCACCACGTGCTCTCACCACTGGTGTCCCCCAGGGCTCAGTTCTAGGCCCTCTCCTATTCTCCCTATACACCAAGTCACTTGGCTCTGTCATATCCTCACATGGCCTCTCCTATCATTGCTACGCTGACGATACACAACTAATCTTCTCCTTTCCCCCTTCTGATAACCAGGTGGCGAATCGCATCTCTGCATGTCTGGCAGACATATCAGTATGGATGACGGATCACCACCTCAAGCTGAACCCTGGCAAGACGGAGCTGCTCTTCCTCCCGGGGAAGGACTGCCCGTTCCATGATCTCGCCATCACGGTTGACAACTCCATTGTGTCCTCCTCCCAGAGTGCGAAGAGCCTTGGCGTGACCCTGGACAACACCCTGTCGTTCTCTGCTAACATCAAGGCGGTGACCCGATCCTGCAGGTTCATGCTCTACAACATTCGGAGAGTACGACCCTGCCTTACACAGGAAGCGGCACATGTCCTAATCCAGGCACTTGTCATCTCCCGTCTGGATTACTGCAACTCGCTGTTGGCTGGGCTCCCTGCCTGTGCCATTAAACCCCTACAACTCATCCAGAATGCCACAGCCCGTCTGGTGTTCAACCTTCCCAAGTTATCTCACGTCACCCCGCTCCTCCGCACACTCCACTGGCTTCCAGTTGAAGCTCGCATCTGTTACAAGACCATGGTGCTTGCCTATGGAGCTGTGAGGGGATCGGCACCTCTGTACCTTCAGGCTCTGATCAGTCCCTACACCCAAACGAGGGCATTGCATTCATCCACCACTGGCTTGCTGGCACCCCTTCCTCTACGGAAGCATAGTTCCCGCTCAGCCCAGTCAAAACTGTTCGCTGCTCTGGCACCCCAATGGTGGAACAAGCTCCCTCACGACGCCAGGACAGCGGAGTCACTCACCACCTTCCGGAGACATTTGAAACACCACCTCTTTAAGGAATACCTGGGATAGGTAAATTTGTAAGTCGCTCTGGATAAGAGCGTCTGCTAAATGACGTAAATGTAAATGTAAATGGAACAAATCATGGACATAATGGGAACCAGGTGTGTACAATAAAGACAAAACAAGTAGAACACAGAAACATAGATCGGTGGCAGCTAGTACTCCGGTGACGACGAACGCCGAAGCCTGCCCGAGCAAGGAGGAGGGGCAGTCTCGGCTGAATCCATAACAGTACCCACCCCTTGACACGCGGCTCCAGCCGTGTGCCAACACCGGCCTCGGGGACGGCCAGGAGGACGCGGAGCAGGGCGAGTCGGATGATGACGGTGGAAATCCCTCAACATGGAGGGATCGAGGATGTCCCTCCTAGGGACCCAGCACCGTTCCTCCGGACCCTACCCCTCCCACTCCACGAGATACTGCAGGCCACCCACCCGACACCTCGAATCCAGGATGGAACGGACCGAGTACGCCGGTGCCCCCTCGATGTCCAGTGGGGGCGGAGGAACCTCCCGTACCTCAGACTCCTGGAGTGGACCAGCTACCACCGGCCTGAGGAGAGACACATGGAACGAGGGGTTAATACGATAATCAGGAGGACGCTGTAACCTATAACAAACCTCGTTCAATCTCCTCAGGACTTTAAATGGCCACACAAACCGCCGACCCAGCTTCCGGCAGGGCAGGCGAAGGGGCAGGTTTCGGGTCGAGTGCCAGACCCGGTCCCCCGGTGCATACACCGGGGCCTCACTGCGGTGGCGGTCGGCGCTCGCCTTCTGTCGCCTGATGGCCCGTTGCAGGCGTACATGGGCAGTGTTCCAGGTCCCCTCCAAGCACCGAAACCATTCATCCACCGCAGGTGCCTCGATCTGGCTCTGATGCCATGGTGCCAGGACCGGCTGATAACCTAATACACACTGAAATGAGAAAGGTTAGTGGAGGAGTGGGGGAGGGAGTTTTGGGCCATCTCTGAAAAGGGGATGAAAACCGACCACTCCCCCGGCCGGTCCTGGCAATAGGACCGCAGAAACCTACCCACATCCTGGTTTACTCTTTCCACCTGCCCATTAATCTCGGGGTGAAACCCTGAGGTCAGGCTGACCGAGACCCCCAGACGTTCCATGAACGCCCTCCAGACCCTTGAGGTGAACTGGGAACCCCGATCAGACACTATATCCTCAGGTACCCCATAGTGCCAGAAGACGTGTGTAAATAGGGCCTCCGCAGTCTGTAGGGCCGTAGGGAGACCGGGCAGAGGAATGAGACGGCAGGACTTAGAAAACCGATCCACAACGACCAGGATCATGGTGTTCCCTTGTGATGGGGGAAGGTCCGTAACGAAATCCACGATAGGTGGGACCACGGCCATTGTGGAACGGGTAGGGGTTGTAATTTCCCTCTGGGCAGGTGTCTAGGTGCCTTACACTGGGTGCACACCGAGCAGGAGGAAACATAAACCCTCACGTCCTTAGCTAAAGTGGGCCACCAGTACTTCCCACTAAGACAGTGCACTGTCCGACCGATGCCAGGATGACCAGAGGAGGGTGACGTGTGAGCCCAATAGATCAATCGATCGCGGATATCTAACGGAACGTACATATGACCCTCTGGACGTTGGGGAAGAGTGGGCTCCGTACGTAACGCCCGCTCGATGTCCGCGTCAACCTCCCACACCACCGGTGCCACCAGACACGAAGCCGGAAGTATGTGAGTGGGCTCCATGGACCTCTCCTCTGTGTCATACAGCCGGGACAGAGCGTCTGCCTTAGCGTTCTGGGAACCTGGTCTGTAAGAAAGGGTGAACACAAAACGGGTGAAAAACATGGTCACCTTGCCTGGCGAGGGTTCAGTCTCCTCGCCGCCCGGATGTACTCCAGATTGCGTGGTCAGTCAAAATTAAGAAAGGGTGTTTAGCCCCCTCAAGCCAATGCCTCCACTCTTTCAGAGCCTTGACAACAGCTAACAGCTCCCGGTCCCCCACATCATAGTTGTGCTCCGCCGGGCTGAGCTTCTTCGAAAAGAAAGCACAGGGGCGCTGAGACAATACAGCTCCTATCCCAGCCTCGGACGCGTCCACCTCTACTGTGAATGCCAAGGAGGGATCCGGATGAGCCAGCACAGGAGCCGAGGTAAACAGGTCCTTCAGGTGACCAAAATCCCTGTCCACCTCAGCTGACCACTGCAGTCGCACCGGTCCCCCCTTCAGCAAGGAGGTAATGGGAGTACCTGACTAAAGCCCCGGATAAACCTCCGGTAGTAGTTGGCAAACCCTAAGAATTGCTGCACCTCCTTAACCGTGGTTGGAGTCGGCCAATTACGCACGGCCGAAATGCGGTCAATCTCCATCTCCACCCCTGACGCAGACAGGTGGTGCCCTAGGAATTAGACGGACTGTTTTTTTTTTTTGTTTTTTTTTTATATATACAGTGAGAGAAAAAAGTATTTGATACCGTGCTGATTTTGTACGTTTGCCCACTGACAAAGACATTATCAGTCTATCATTTTAATGGTAGGTTTATTTGAACAGTGAGAGACAGAATAACAACAACAAAATCCAGAAAAATGTATGTCAAATTTTTTTTTTATTGATTTGCATTTTAATGAGGGAAATAAGTATTTGACCCCTCTGCAAAACATGATTTAGTACTTGGTGGCAAAACCCTTGTTGGCAATCACAGAGGTTAGACGTTTCTTGTAGTTGGCCACCAGGTTTGCACACATCTCAGGAGGGATTTTGTCCCACTCCTCTTTGCAGATCTTCTCCAAGTCATTAAGGTTGAGGCTGACGTTTGGCAACTCGAACCTTCAGCTCCCTCCACAGATTTTCTATGGGATTAAGGTCTGGAGACTGGCTAGGCCACTCCAGGACCTTAATGTGCTTCTTCTTGAGCCACTCCTTTGTTGCCTTGGCTGTGTATTTTGGGTCATTGTCATGCTGGAATACCCATCCACGACCCATTTTCAATGCCCTGGCTGAGGGAAGGAGGTTCTCACCCAAGATTTGATGGTACATGGCCCCGTCCATCGTCCCTTTTATGCGGTGAAGTTGACCTGTCCCCTTAGCAGAAATACACCCCCAAAGCATAATGTTTCCACCTCCATGTTTGATGGTGGGGATGGTGTTCTTGGGGTCATAGGCAGCATTCCTCCTCCTCCAAACACGGCGAGTTGAGTTGATCCCAAAGAGCTCATTTTTGGTCTCATCTGACCACAACACTTTCACCCAGTTCTCCTCTGAATCATTCAGATGTTCATTGACAAACTTCAGACGGGCCTGTATATGTGCTTTCTTGAGCAGGGGGACCTTGCGGGCGCTGCAGGATTTCAGTCCTTCACGGCGTAGTGTGTTACCAATTGTTTTCTTGGTGACTATGGTCCCAGCTGCCTTGAGATCATTGACAAGATCCTCCCGTGTAGTTCTGGGCTGATTCCTCACCGTTCTCGTGATCATAGCAACTCCACGAGGTGAGATCTTGCATGAAGCCCAAGGCCGAGGGAGATTGACAGTTCTTTTGTGTTTCTTCCATTTGCGAATAATCGCACCAACTGTTGTCACCTTCTCACCAAGCTTCTTGGCGATGGTCTTGTAGCCCATTCCAGCCTTGTGTAGGTCTTCAATCTTGTCCCTGACATCCTTGGAGAGCTCTTTGGTCTTGGCCATGGTGGAGAGTTTGGAATCTGATTGATTGAATGCTTCTGTGGACAGGTGTCTTTTATACAGTTAACAAACTTAGATTTGGAGCACTCCCTTTAAGAGTGTGCTCCCAATCTCAGCTCGTTACCTGTATAAAAGACACCTGGGAGCCAGAAATCTTTCTGATTGAGAGGGGGTCAAATACTTATTTCCCTCATTAAAATGCAAATCAATTTATAACATTTTTGACATGCGTTTTTCTGGATTTTATTGTTGCTATTCTGTCTCTCACTGTTCAAACAAACCTATCATTAAAATTATAGACGGATAATTTCTTTGTCAGTGGGCAAACGTACAAAATCAGCAGGGGATCAAATACTTTTTTCCCCTCACTGTATATATATATATATTCCCCTTTATTACTTTCCAACCCCGCCACCCTTTCCCTACTTGGAGTAAACTAGTGAACAACTAGGTCGGCAGGTAGCTTAGTGGGTAAGAGCGTTGTGCCAGTAACCGAAAGGTCGCTGGTTCGAATCCCCGAGCCGACTAGGTGAAAAATCTGTCGATGTGCCCTTGAGCAAGGCACTTAACCCTAATTGCTCCTGTAAGTCGCTCTGGATAAGAGCGTCTGCTAAATGACAAAAAATAAATAAATAAAAACAATGCGTAGGCCTCTACTTCCAGCTTATACTTACTATCTACATTTTATGGACACAGTCAATTTTACAATAATTATATATATATATTTTTTTTCTCCTGAACTTCTTCTACTCTCAACCTCTCCGATCATTTTCATGATGTCCATCCGGTTAGCTTCTATATGCCATATCTTTCTAACTGTGCTCTTTCACAAAAGCTTACAACCTACAACCTATATACTTATTATGGACACAGTATGCTTACATTATTAGTTATCTTGCTATTATTTGTTGTTAGTTGTTATTAGTCCCATCCTTCAATTCCATTCAACACCTCCCATCTATCTTTTAAAACCATGCATATAGGATTTCTATTTGTCATATATATTTCAACATTTACATTTTAGTCATTTAGCAGACGCTCTTATCCAGAGCGACTTACAGTTAGTGAGTACATAATTTTTTTTTTTTTTTTTTTTTTTCCATATTTGCCCCCCGTGGGAATCGAACCCACAACCCTGGCGTTGCAAACACCATGCTCTACCAGCTGAGCTACAGCCCTGCCGGCCATTCCCTCCCCTGTGCGCCGCCCCATGGGTCTCCCGGTCGCGGTCGGCTAAGACAGAGCCTGGATTCGAACCAGGATCTCTAGTGTACTGTGATGTCTTACAAAAGTTCTGAACCTTTCTATTCTCATTGTTTCTACAGATTGTGAATTGAAAATAAACATTTTTGCTAAAAGTATTATTATGTTATTGATCGATTGACTATGACTTTTCAGATCACCCAGTAATGCTATCAGCAAGGTTAGCTGCTGGTAAATATTGCAATCCTTTAGCTATTCCTGGACCTGTGTCCAAAAACAAGTTACAAATGGACAGTACCAAAACAAATTATCTAATGATTCTGTCTCTTCACAGCAAAATCTGCAGAGTTGGGAAGATTGTATCCCCCATATACATAACATTATATTGGTAGCAATAATTTTTTATAATAATTTCAATTGAAAGATTCAAAGTTTTGAATCCAGTGTCGTTTTGCGTATCAGTTCATAAACACTATGCAATGGGATCTGTACGTAAAAAATCTCTTCCCAACTATTTTGCAATCTATATGGGATGGCTGTCAATACTTTGGTCCTTAAATGAAACTGATATACTTTTTTATTTATCACAGTTTTCCTTAACCAATTACCAAAAAAAATTTGTGATCCAATACGTAATATAGTACATCTGGATTTCTAATCCCCTGATATTATTGTTGGATCTGATTTTAATAGCTAACATCTCGATGGCCACAATAAATAGATATGCTGATAGTGGACAACCTTGTTTCACTCCTCTTGACAGTTATTTACTATTTTACACCTAGGGTTACTATACATAATTTTGACCCATTTCATAAGAGATTCTCCTAAATTGAAATGCTCCAGGCATTTATATATAAACCCCAGTCGTACTTTATCAAATGCCTTTTCGAAGTCTGCTATGAATAGCAGGCCTGGTTTCCCAGATTTTCCATAGTGTTCTATTGTTTCCAATACTTGCCTTATATTATCTCCAATGTATCTTCCATGTAAAAACCTGTCTGATTAGAATGAATAATATCCGACAAGACCTTTTTAATTCTATGCGCTATATATTTTGCTAATTTTTTGCATCACAACACCGAAGTGTAAGGGGCCTCCAATTTTTTAAATGGACTGGATCTTTAGATTTTCCACTTGTATCCTGTTTCAGTAATAATGAGATCAGACCTTCTTCTTGAGTGTCAGATAATCTACCATTTACATAGGAGTGGTTAAAACATGCTAATAACGGTCCTCTTAGTATATAAAAAAAAGGTTTGGTATACCTCGACTGGTATGCCATCCAACCCTGGAGTTTTCCCGGACTTAAAGTCTTTAATTGCATCCAGAAGTTCCTCCTCTGTAATTTCACCTTCACATGAGTCTTTCTGTATGGCTGTTAATTTTACACTATCAATAGAAAAAAAACTCTACAATTAGCTTCAGTTAGAGGAGATGGAGGCGACTGAAACGAAAACATATGCTTAAAGTACTTTGTTTCCTCCTTCAAAATATAATTTGGTGAATCATGGGTTACTCCGTCAATTGTAACCAGTTTCATTAAATTATTTTTGGTAGCATTCCTATGTTGAAGACAAAAAAATAATTTGGTGCATATTCCATATTCCATCCAGTTTGCTTTATTTTTATAATATATTACACTTGATATTTCTTGAATAAGTTTCTCAATTTCTTTTAGTTTTTCCTCTAATTTATTCTGAGCCTCTATGTTACAGTTGTTATTGCCATCTATCTGTTCTGTTAGACTTTCTATTTCCTTTGTTAGTATAAACTCTTGACCTAAATTGCTTTTGTTTTCGAGATGAGTACTGAATTGCATGGCCTCTAAAGGCATATTTAAAGGTGTCCCATACAATAAGGGGATTTGCTGTACCTATGTTATGTTGGAAAAAGTCTGTTATAAATTCCTTTGTCCTAGTTAAAAATAAATTATCATCCAATAGGCTTTGATTACATTTCCAATATCCTTGCCCACGTGGAAATTCAGTAAGAGTAATGTATATGCCATTATATGATGGTCCAACCGCATTCTGTCCCCTATCAACACTTTTTAAACTTTTGGTGCCAACGAGAATGAGATAAGAAAGAAAATACATTTCTCCGCCTTGACGTACAGGTCATGTTCTAACAGTCGACCAAGCACCTTGCACACCAGGGACACATGCTCGGCTCGTGTAGCGGAGTATATGAAAATGTCATCTATATAGAACACTACACCCTGTCCGTGCAGGTCCCTGAAAATCTCATCAACAAAGGATTGGAAGACTGATGGAGCATTCATCAACCCGTACGGCATGACGAGGTACTCATAGTGCCCAGATGTGGTACTAAATGCCGTCTTCCACTCATCCCCCTCCCGGAAAAGCACCAGGTTGTACGCGCTCCTATTTGGTGAAGAAGCACGCCCTGTGCAATGACTCCGTCACACTAGCAATGAGAGGTAGTGGATAACTGTACTTAACAGTGATCTGATTGAGACCACGGTAGTCAATGCACGGGCGTAAACCTCCATCCTTCTTCTTCACAAAAAAGAAACTCGAGGAGGCAGGTGAAGTGGAAGGCCGAATGTATCCCTGTCCCAGAGATTCGGAGACATATGTTTCCATAGCAGCCGTCTCTTCCTGTGACAGAGGATACACGTGACTCCGGGGAAGTGCAGCGCCTACCTGGAGATTTATCGCACAATCCCCTTGTCGATGGGGTGGTAATTGAGTCGCCTTCATTTTACAGAAGGCGAGAGCCAAATCGGCATATTCGGGGGGAATGTGCATAGTGGAGACCTGGTTTGGACTTTCCACCGTAGTTGCACCTATGGAAACACCTACACACGTCCCCGAGCACTGACGTGACCATCCCTTGAGAGCCCTCTGTTGCGTCTGCTAAATGATGTAAATGTAAATGTAAATGTTGCCATGAAATTGTGGGGTCATGAGAGGTCAACCAGGGAAGCCCCAACACCACTGGAAACGCAGGAGAATCGATCAGAAAGAGACTAAATCTCTCCTCATGACCCTCCTGCGTTTTCATCCAGAGTGGAGCTGTGACCTCCCTAATCAGGCCTGACCCTAAAGGGCGACTATCTAAGGCATGTACAGGGAAGGGCACATCAACAGGAACAATAGGAATCCCTAATCTACGGGAAAACATACGATCAATAAAGTTCCCAGCTGCGCCTGAATCTACGAGCTCCTTATGCTGGGAATGCGGGGAAAACTCCGGAAATTCAATGTCAATACACATGTGTGCAACAGGGAGCTCTAGGTGAGTCAAGTGCCTACTCACCTGGGACGGTCCACCAGTGCTCTGCCTGCTGCCTCGACTCCCTGAGGACCCTCCCCAGCACCGACCAGCAGTGTGTCCTCTGCGGCCACAGTTGGTGCAGGAGACGGCCCCCCTTCCGGTCTCCCTAAGAGCAGCACCTCCGAGCTCCATCGGTGTAGGGTCGGAGGTGCTGGGGGATGGAATGGACGGACCCCGATCCGGACGTCCGCGGGTGGCCAACAGGTTATCCAGCCTTATCGACAAATCCACCAGCTGGTCCAGGTTAAGGGTGGTGTCCCTGCAGGCCAGCTCCCGACGAACGTCCTCCCATAGGCTGCATCGGTAGTGGTCAATCAGGGCCCTCTCATTCCATCCCGTGCTGGCTGCCAGTGTCCTGAAGTCCAGTGCGAAGTCCTGAGCGCTCCTCTTCCCCTGTCTGAGGTGGAACAGACGTTCCCCCGCTGCTCTCCCCTCTGGTGGATGATCGAATACCGCCCGGAAGCGGCGGGTGAAATCTTCATAGCGCACCGAAGCCGCGTCTATTCCTCCCCACTCGGCGTTGGCCCACTCGAGTGCTCTCCCCGACAGACAGGAGATGAGGGCGGACACGCTCTCGTATCCCGAGGGAGCCGGGTGGATGGTAGCCAGGTAGAGCTCTACCTGGAGCAGGAAACCCTGGCACCCGGCAGCTGTACCATCATATGCCCTCGGGAGCGAGAGCCGAATCCCACTGGACCCAGGTGACGAAGGGGTGGACAGCGGTGTGGGTTGCTGTGTAGTTGAAGGAGGTGTAAGAAAAACCCCTCTCTCCCATCGCTCCATGGTGTTCAACACGCGCTCCATGGCTGTGCCGAGAGTCTGTATCATGGTCGCCTGCTGTTGGACACGTTCCTCCACTGATCCAGAAGGAATGAATGTACCTGCTGTCAGGCGTCAGTGTGTAGCGGTAGGACGGAGTCAGGCGCAGGACACAGAGCTAGTAGACAACGTACTTTACTCGTAAATATAAATGAACATAAACTCCACGCAGGGAGGACAATTCCGCTCACCAGTCGATAACACCAAACGTAGAACAAACACGCACACAACACAGTGGGAGCCAGAGGTTAAAATAGGGAACAAATCATGGACACAATGGGAACCAGGTGTGTACAATAAAGACAAAACAAGTAGAACACAGAAACATAGATCGGTGGCAGCTAGTACTCCGGTGACTACGAACGCCGAAGCCTGCCCGAGCAAGGAGGAGGGGCAGCCTCGGCTGAATCCGTGACCCCGTGTGATTTCGGCTTTAGGGGGTTAAACAGCCCACGCACGCTAAACGTCCAAGTGTGAATCTATAAATTACTAAGTCACTTTGAAGATGTTCAACTTTCTCGTCTGTGGAGAATAAACTTCTCAATGTCCAACTTGGGGCTCAGTCCTCACAGTCATTGACTCAAACCTTAGCTCACATCCATTTTGAAGAGGTGTGGATTGCTTAAAATGTTATAGTTGATTGAATAATGTGTCATAAGTGTGTGTGGACTTAACATCTCTGAGCAGAAACAGGATGCATTATTTAATCACCAATGGGGTTTGTATTGTGTGGACGGAGGCCAAAGCACCGTATGAATGGCCATGGCACTTTCTCTGGACCACAACACGTCAACAACACATCCTGACTCTCTCATTCAGTATGACTGCAGTCCACAAACACCAGTCGAGAGAGAGGGTGATGGAAATTAAGCAATGACCTCAAAATATCTGCTCTTCACAATAACAACAGGGTGAAGTCTAGTACTCATCCACTAAAACGTGGAAATGTATTTTTATTTATATATTTTTGCAGTGGTTTCACACAACTCTCTCTACATCCTCCCAGCCGGCCTCAACTCCCCTCCCCTCTCCCGCCTCCTCGCCTCCCTTCTCTCTAATAGTCACACACTTTATAAATAGCGTGCGCTTTTAATATGCGCGTGTGTCCAGTGGATAACGTCAGCGCTTTGGGAGAAAGGCTCAAGGAGTGTTTCATTATAAACCTGTACCATTAAAAACTCGCTGGCTGGATCTGGCTTTTGGCTTTCACGTCCTTCTCAATACTTTTTATGAGACTAGTTATGATCCTAAATCGATGCAGGGAGAAAGGCAAGGGGATGGAGGAGACAGACTGGGGTAGGTAAGCAGAGAGTGCCATGACCTCACCAATAAAAGGTAGTGTGGGTGATTGTAGTGGCTGTTTGCACACCATCACATTTCATGTCACTCAATCCATGGCACGACTCCAACACCATCATTAAGTTTGCCGATGACACAACAGTGGTAGGCCTGATCACCGACAACGATGAGACAGCCTATAGGGAGGAGGTCAGAGACCTGGCCGTGTGGTGCCAGGATAACAACCTCTCCCTCAACGTGACCAAGACAAAGGAGATGATTGTGGACTACAGGGAAAAAAAAGAGGACTGAGCATGCCCCCATTCTCATCGACGGGGCTGTAGTGGAACAGGTTGAGAGCTACAAGTTCCTAGTGTCCACATCACCAACGAACTATCATGGTCCAAACACACCAAGACAGTCGTGAAGAGGGCATGACAAAGCCTATTCCCCCTCAGGAGACTGAAAAGATTTGGCATGGGTCCTCAGATCCTCAAAAAATTCTACAGCTGCACCATCGAGAGCATCCTGACTGGTTACATCACCGCCTGGTATGGCAACTGCTTCCTGCCATCCAGGACCTCTATACCAGGCGGTGTCAGAGGAAGGCCCTCAAAATTGTCAAAGACTCCAGCCACCCTAGTCATAGACTGTTCTCTCTGCTACCGCACGGCAAGCGGTACCGGAGTGCCAAGTCTAGGTCCAAAATACTTCTCAACAGCTTCTACCCCCAAGCCATAAGACTACTGAACAGCTAATCATGGCTACCCGGACTATTTGCAATGCCCCCCCCCCCCATCCTTTTACGCTGCTGCTACTCTGTTAATTATTTATGCATAGTCACTTTAATTCTACCCACATGTACATATTACTTCAACTACCTCAACTAGCCGGTGCCCCCGCACATTGACTCTGCACCGGTACCCCCCTGTATATATAGCCTCCCTACTGTTATTTCATTTGACTTCTGCTCTTTTCTTCTCAACACTTTTTTTTTTGTTGTTTTATTTTTACTTTTTTGTAAAAAATAAATGCACTGTTGGTTAAGGGCTGTAAGTAAGCATTTCACTGTAATGTCTGCACCTGTTGTATTCGGCGCATGTGGCCAATAAAATTTGGATTGAGGTCTGGGCTTTGACTAGGCCATTCCAAGACATTTAAATGTTTCCCCTTAAACCACTTGAGTGCTGCTTTAGCAGTATGCTTAGGGTATTTGTCCTGCTGGAAGGTGAACCTCCATCCCAGTCTCAAATCTCTGGAAGACTGAAACAGGTTTCCCTCAAGAATTTCCCTGTATTTAGTGGCATCCATCATTCCTTCAATTCTGACCAGTTTCCCAGTCCCTGCCGATGAAGAACATCCCACAGCATGATGCTGCCACCACGATGCTTCACTGTGGGGATGGTGTTCTCGGGGTGATGAGAGGTGTTGGGTTTGCGCCAGACATAGCGTTTTCCTTGATGGCCAAAAAGCTCAATTTTAGTCTCATCTGACCAGAAAACCTTCTTCCATATGTTTGGGGAGTCTCCCACATGCCTTTTGGTGAACATCAAACGTGTTTGCTTATTCTTTTCTTTAAGCAATGGCTTTTTTCTGGCCACTCTTCCGTAAAGCCCAGCTCTGTGGAGTGTACGGCTTAAAGTGGTCCTATGGACAGATACTCCAATCTCCGCTGTGGAGCTTTGCAGCTCCTTCAGGGTTATCTTTGGTCTCTTTGCTGCCTCTCTGATTAATGCCCTCCTTGCCTGGTCCTTGAGTTTTGGTGGGCGGCCCTCTCTTGACAGGTTTGTTGTGGTGCCATATTCTTTCAATTTTTTAATAATGGATTTAATGGTGCTCTGTGGGATGTTCAAAGTTTCAGATATTTTTTTATAACCCAACCCTCATCTGTACTTCTCCACAACTTTGTCCCTGACCTGTTTGGAGAGCTCTTTGGTCTTCATGGTGCCGCTTGCTTGGTGGTGCCCCTTGCTTAGTGGTGTTGCAGACTCTGGGGCCTTTCAGGACAGGTGTACAGTGGGGGAAAAAAGTATTTAGTCAGCCACCAATTGTGCAAGTTCTCCCACTTAAGAAGATGAGAGAGGCCTGTAATTTTTATCATAGGTACACGTCAACTATGACAGACAAAATGAGAAAAAAAAATCCAGAAAATCACATTGTAGGATTTTTAATAAATGTATTTGCAAATTATGGTGGAAAATATTTGGTCAATAACAAAAGTTTCTCAATACTTTGTTATATACCCTTTGTTGGCAATGACACAGGTCAAACATTTTCTGTAAGTCTTCACAAGGTTTTCACACACTGTTGCTGGTATTTTGGCCCATTCCTCCATGCAGATCTCCTCTAGAGCAGTGATGTTTTGGGGCTGTCGCTGGGCAACACGGACTTTCAACTCCCTCCAAAGATTTTCTATGGGGTTGAGATCTGGAGACTGGCTAGGCCACTCCAGGACCTTGAAATGCTTCTTACGAAGCCACTCCTTTGTTGCCCGGGCGGTGTGTTTGGGATCATTGTCATGCTGAAAGACCCAGCCACGTTTCATCTTTAATGCCCTTGCTGATGGAACAAGGTTTTCACTCAAAATCTCACGATACATGGCCCCATTCATTCTTTCCTTTACACGGATCAGTCGTCCTGGTCCCTTTGCAGAAAAACAGCCCCAAAGCATGATGTTTCCACCCCCATGCTTCACAGTAGGTATGGTGTTCTTTGGATGCAACTCAGCATTCTTTGTCCTCCAAACACGACGAGTTGAGTTTTTACCAAAAAGTTATATTTTGGTTTCATCTGACCATATGACATTCTCCCAATCCTCTTCTGGATCATCCAAATGCACTCTAGCAAACTTCAGACGGGCCTGGACATGTACTGGCTTAAGCAGGGGGACACGTCTGGCACTGCAGGATTTGAATCCCTGGCGGCGTAGTGTGTTACTGATGGTAGGCTTTGTTACTTTGGTCCCAGCTCTCTGCAGGTCATTCACTAGGTCCCCCCGTGTGGTTCTGGGATTTTTGCTCACCGTTCTTGTGATCATTTTGACCCCACGGGGTGAGATCTTGCGTGGAGCCCCAGATCGAGGGAGATTATCAGTGGTCTTGTATGTCTTCCATTTCCTAATTATTGCTCCGACAGTTGATTTCTTCAAACCAAGCTGCTTACCTATTGCAGATTCAGTCTTCCCAGCCTGGTGCAGGTCTACAATTCTGTTTCTGGAGTCCTTTGACAGCTCTTTGGTCTTGGCCATAGTGGAGTTTGGAGTGTGACTGTTTGAGGTTGTGGACAGGTGTCTTTTATACTGATAACAAGTTCAAACAGGTGCCATTAATACAGGTAACGAGTGGAGGACAGAGGAGCCTCTTAAAGAAGAAGTTACAGGTCTGTGAGAGCCAGAAATCTTGCTTGTTTGTAGGTGACCAAATACTTATTTTCCACCATAATTTGCAAATAAATTCATTAAAAATCCTACAATGTGATTTTCTGGAGAAAAAAATTCTCAATTTGTCTGTCATAGTTGACGTGTAACTATGATGAAAATTACAGGCCTCTTTCATCTTTTTAAGTGGGAGAACTTGCACAATTGGTGGCTGACTAAATACTTTTTTTCCCCACTGTATATATACTGAGATCATGTGACACTTAGATTGCACACAGGTGGACTTTATTTAACTAATTATGTGACTTCTGAAGGTAATTGGTTGCACCAGATCTTATTTAGGGGCTTCATAGCAAAGGGGGTGAATACATATGCACACACCAGTTTTCTGTTATACATTTTTTAGAATGTCTTGAAACAAGTTATTTTTTCATTTCACTTCACCAATTTGGACTTCATTACATGAAATCCAAATAAAATCCATTTAAATTACAGCTTGTAATGCAACAAAATAGGAACAATTCCAAGGGGGATGAATACTTTTGCAAAGCACTGTAACTGTGCATTCTGGATAATTCAGTCTTATGCACTGAGCGCATGAATGAAATAAACCAAATCAAATAAACACTACCGAGGTGTGTCTCTACTGAGAAGGCCATAGGTCAAAGGTCTAGGGGTTACGTGGCTGTGTGCGTGCAGATGCTTCAGGGAGGAAGAGGAAGAGAGGGGAGGACGAGGAAGAGAGGGGAGGAAGAGGAAGAGAGGGGAGGAAGAGAGGGGAGGAAGAGGAAGATAGGAGAGGAAGAGGAAGAGGAAGAGAGGGGAGGGAGAGTGGGGAGGAAGAGGAAGAGAGGGGAGGAAGAGAAGGGAGGAAGAGGAAGAGAGGGGAGGAAGAGTGGAGAGGAAGAGGAAGAGGAAGAGGATAGGAAGAGGAAGAGAGGGGAGGACGAGGAAGAGGAAGAGGAAGAGGAAGAGGAAGATAGGAGAGGAAGAGGAAGAGAGGAGAGGAAGAGGAACAGAGGAGAGGAGAGGAAGAGGAAGAGAGAGGAGGAAGAGGGGGGAATGGAGCAGAGGGGCTGAAGGAGAACCACAATCACGCAAGCTGTGGTTTAGTTCTCCCTGCCAATACCTCTCACTCTCCGCGTCCCAGACTTTCTCCCAGGGCTATCCAATCCCCCCACCATTCTCATCTATCCCCTGCCTGCTCACCTCCTTCCCCCCAAACCCTCCGCCCCTCACTCCAGACCACACACAAATGGTTTGAATAAGAGGCCTGTATGACTGGGCCATGGGGCTGCAGACGAAATCCCGAAGAGTAATAGTTTACTTAGCCTAAATACCCCCGATTAGACAAATTGAAACATTGTTGTTATGCGGTGGAAACCTATTGGCTGAGCCTGCTCGGCCTGTTACGGAAACCCACTGGGCACACACTGGTTGAATCAACGTTGTTTCCATGTACTGTAATTTCAATGAAATTACATTGAACCAATGTTGAATTTATGTTTGTGCCCAGTGGGAAGGCTGTGCTGCAGACTTTCATAATGCGGAAACCGCAAGATCTGGCATGGCTTGAAATAAAGCCGAACAACAACATCAACAGAAGCCCCCACCCCCACCCCCCTAAAACAAAACAGTGAAACAGAATATGAAAATCGTCAAACACAGATTCACAGAGCGAAGGAGGCGGCACACGCGAGTCAGGCTTCCGTAACTACTGAAAAACACATCCGACCACAAAATTTCTGTCCTGCCTTATGGAATGCTTCATGATGTCACATTTTCCACTCACACTGACAGCCTCTCCATGACTTCTAGTTCTAGGCCACTACTCACAGTCAGTATTACTAGTTCTAGAACAATACTCACAGTCAGTACTATTAGTTCTAGAACACTACCACAGTCAGTCCTTCTAGTTCTAGAACACTACTCACAGTCAGTACTATTAGTTATAGAACACTACCACAGTCAGTACTATTTGTTCTAGAACACTCCCACAGTCAGTACTACTAGTTCTAGAACACTACTCACAGTCAGTACTACTAGTTCTAGAACACTACTCACAGTCAGTACTACTAGTTCTAGAACACTACTCACAGTCAGTACTACTAGTTCTAAAACACTACCCCAGTCAGTACTACTAGTTCTAGAACACTACTCACAGTCATTACTACTAGTTCTAGAACACTACTCACAGTCAGTCTGTCTAGTTCTAGAACACTACTCACAGTCAGTCCTTTTAGTTCTAGAAAACTATTCACAGTCAGTACTACTAGTTCTAGAACACTACTCACAGTCAGTACTACTAGTTCTAAAACACTACTCACAGTCAGTACTACTAGTTCTAGAACACTACTCACAGTCAGTCTGTCTAGTTCTAGACCACTACTCACAGTCAGTACTTCTAGTTCTAGAACACTACTCACAGTCAGTACTACTAGTTCTAGAACACTACCACAGTCAGTAATATTAGCTCTAGAACACTACCACAGTCAGTACTACTAGTTCTAGAACACTACCACAGTCAGTATTACTAGTTCTAGAACACTACCACAGTCAGTACTACTAGTTCTAGAACACTACTCACAGTCAGTACTTCTAGTTCTAGAACACTACCACAGTCAGTACTATTAGTTATAGAACACTACCACAGTCAGTACTACTAGTTCTAGAACACTACTCACAGTCAGTACTACTAGATCTAGAACACTACCACAGTCAGTACTATTATTTCTAGAACACTACCACAGTCAGTCCTTCTAGTTCTAGAACACTACTCACAGTCAGTCCGTCTAGTTCTAGACGACTACTCACAGTCAGTCCATCCAGTTCTAGACCACTACTCACAGTCAGTACTACTGGTTCTAGAACACTACCACAGTCAGTACTACTAGTTCTAGAACACTACTCAGAGTCAGTACTACTAGTTCTAGAACACTACCACAGTCAGTACTAATAGTTCTAGAACACTAGTCACAGTCAGTACTACTAGTTCTAGTACAATACCACCATCAGTACTATTAGTTCTAGAACACTACCACAGTCAGTCCTTCTAGTTCTAGAACACTACTCACAGTCAGTCCTTCTAGTTCAAGAACATTACTCAGAGTCAGTCCGTCTAGTTCTAGAACACTATTCACAGTCAGTACTACTAGTTCTAGAACACTACTCACAGTCAGTACTACTAGTTCTAAAACACTACTCACAGTCAGTAATATTAGCTCTAGAACACTACCACAGTCAGTACTACTAGTTCTAGAACACTACCACAGTCAGTATTACTAGTTCTAGAACACTACCACAGTCAGTACTACTAGTTCTAGAACACTACTCACAGTCAGTACTTCTAGTTCTAGAACACTACCACAGTCAGTACTATTAGTTATAGAACACTACCACAGTCAGTACTACTAGTTCTAGAACACTACTCACAGTCAGTACTACTAGATCTAGAACACTACCACAGTCAGTACTATTATTTCTAGAACACTACCACAGTCAGTCCTTCTAGTTCTAGAACACTACTCACAGTCAGTCCGTCTAGTTCTAGACGACTACTCACAGTCAGTCCATCCAATTCTAGACCACTACTCACAGTCAGTACTACTAGATCTAGAACACTACCACAGTCAGTACTATTATTTCTAGAACACTACCACAGTCAGTCCTTCTAGTTCTAGAACACTACTCACAGTCAGTCCGTCTAGTTCTAGACGACTACTCACAGTCAGTCCATCCAATTCTAGACCACTACTCACAGTCAGTACTACTGGTTCTAGAACACTACCACAGTCAGTACTACTAGTTCTAGAACACTACTCAGAGTCAGTACTACTAGTTCTAGAACACTACCACAGTCAGTACTAATAGTTCTAGAACACTAGTCACAGTCAGTACTACTAGTTCTAGTACAATACCACCATCAGTACTATTAGTTCTAGAACACTACTCACAGTCAGTCCTTCTAGTTCAAGAACATTACTCAGAGTCAGTCCGTCTAGTTCTAGACCACTACTCACAGTCAGTACTACTGGTTCTAGAACACTACCACAGTCAGTACTACTAGTTCTAGAACACTACCCCAGTCAGAACTACTAGTTCTAGAACACTACCCCAGTCAGAACTACTAGTTCTAGAACACTACTCACAGTCAGTACTACTAGTTCTAGAAAACTACTCACAGTCAGTACTACTAGTTCTAGAACACTACCACAGTCAGTACTACTAGTTCTAGAACACTACCACAGTCAGTACTACTAGTTCTAGAACACTACTCACAGTCAGTACTACTAGTTCTAGAACACTACCACAGTCAGTACTACTAGTTCTAGACCACTACTCACAGTCAGTCTGTCTAGTTGTAGACCACTACTCACAGTCAGTCCTTCTAGTTCTAGAACACTACCACAGTCAGTACTACTAGTTCTAGAACACTACCACAGTCAGTACTATTAGTTCTAGAACACTACCACAGTCAGTACTACTAGTTCTAGAACACTACTCACAGTCAGTGGTACTAGTTCTAGAACACTACCACATTCAGTACTATTAGTTCTAGAACACTACCACAGTCAGTACTACTAGTTCTAGACCACTACTCACAGTCAGTACTACTAGTTCTAGACCACTACTCACAGTCAGTCCTACCACAGTGTGTCACTGTGCTCATTGCACAATAAGTGAGTCAAGGACGGGTTGCTCAAATACTATGATACTAAGAACAAGTCAAATTCATTACAACTTTGTGTGTCCTATTGGGCAATTAGTTTGGAAATACATATGAATATTTTCCACCAATGGAATATTTAGAAGAATAAAAATTCCACTGAACTAGCAGAGGTCAAAACTAAACAGGATGGCTGTTCAAAGTCACCAGATGTTAGATCCGTCTGACTGTCTCCCATCTCTCCCTTGTCCATTCCAACCAGGTGAAAGAAAGACGTACTACTACTCCATAATAAGCCCATAAAGAGATAATTCTGTAGTTCCTACTTTAACATGTGTGGAACACACACTGACTGACACACACGGTAAGAATACACCAAGGTGACTCTTCCAGACAAGAATAAAGGAACAGTAGGTCAGAGAGGCCCCACAGCAGCCATCCTCCACACAGGCCTCAGTCTGGCCAAGTGGCCGGTGTCAGTGTGTGTGTGTGCGTACATTTGGAGTGCGAGCCTGTGTGTGTGTGTGTGTGTGTGTGTGTGTGTGTGTGTCAGTGTGTGTGTGTGTGTGTCAGGACTGCCGTCAAAGAGAGCACTATGGCTGGATCCCGCCCTGTTAATACATTCAGCCCTGTTAATACATCCAGCCCTGTTAATACATCCAGCCCTGTTAATACATTCAGCCCTGTTAATACATCCAGCCCTGTTAGTACATCCAGCCATGTTAATACATCCAGCACTGTTAATACATCCAGCCCTGTTAATACATCCAGCCCTGTTAATACATCCAGCCCTGTTAATACATCCAGCCCTGTTAATACATTCAGCCCTGTTAATACATCCAGCCCTGTTAATACATCCAGCCCTGTTAATACATCTAGCCCTGTTAATACATCCAGCCCTGTTAATACATCCAGCCCTGTTATTACATCCAGCCCTGTTATTACATCCAGCCCTGTTATTACATCCAGCCCTGTTAATACATCCAGCCCTGTTAATACATTCAGCCCTGTTAATACATCCAGCCCTGTTAGTACATCCAGCCCTGTTAATACATCTAGCCCTGTTAATACATCCAGCCCTGTTAATACATCCAGCCCTGTTAATACATTCAGCCCTGTTAATACATCCAGCCCTGTTAATACATTCAGCCCTGTTAATACATCTAGCCCTGTTAGTACATCCAGCCCTGTTATTACATCCAGCCCTGTTAATACATCCAGCCCTGTTAATACATCCAGCCCTGTTAGTACATCCAGCCCTGTTATTACATCCAGCCCTGTTATTACATCCAGCCCTGTTAGTACATCCAGCCCTGTTAGTACATCCAGCCCTGTTAATACATCCAGCCCTGTTAATACATCCAGCCCTGTTAATACATCCAGCCCTGTTAATACATCCACCCCTGTTAATACATCCAGCCCTGTTAATACATCCAGCCCTGTTACTGTAATACACAGTCCAACTCTGGGAGAGTTTAAACTATAGCCCACACAGTGAATCATAATATTCGCCATTTAGAATAAGCTTTTTTCCAAAGCGACTTACAGTCATGCATGCATACAGTTCACATACGGTTGGTCCCGGGAATCGAACACATTATTCTAGCGTTGCAAGCACCATGCTCCACCAACTGAGCTACAGAGGACCAGGATCAATCCACCTGAGCGTGATGACTAGTGCCAGTGTGTTTCATCTGACACCACACCATCAAACTAGACCAGTACAGCTACAGTCAGACAATAAAACTGTATGTAGCTATGTGAACAGCACTTAATGCTCCTGTCCCAAACTTACACACAAGGGGTTTTGGATTCGGCTTCAGGTTACCATGAGAAGACCCTGTCCGATTCGGCTTCAGGTTACCATGAGAAGACCCAGTCCGATTCAGCTTCAGGTTACCATGAGAAGACCCAGTCCGATTCGGCTTCAGGTTACCATGAGAAGACCCAGTCCGATTCGGCTTCAGGTTACCATGAGAAGACCCTGTCCGATTTGGCTTCAGGTTACCATGAGAAGACCCTGTCCGATTCAGCTTCAGGTTACCATGAGAAGACCCAGTCCGATTCGGCTTCAGGTTACCATGAGAAGACCCTGTCCGATTCAGCTTCAGGTTACCATGAGAAGACCCAGTCCGATTCGGCTTCAGGTTACCATGAGAAGACCCTGTCCGATTTGGCTTCAGGTTACCATGAGAAGACCCAGTCCGATTCGGCTTCAGGTTACCATGAGAAGACCCTGTCCGATTCAGCTTCAGGTTACCATGAGAAGACCCTGTCCGATTCGGCTTCAGGTTACCATGAGAAGACCCTGTCCGATTCGGCTTCAGGTTACCATGAGAAGACCCTGTCCGATTCAGCTTCAGGTTACCATGAGAAGACCCAGTCCGATTCGGCTTCAGGTTACCATGAGAAGACCCAGTCCGATTCGGCTTCAGGTTACCATGAGAAGACCCAGTCCGATTCGGCTTCAGGTTACCATGAGAAGACCCAGTCCGATTCGGCTTCAGGTTACCATGAGAAGACCCAGTCCGATTCGGCTTCAGGTTACCATGAGAAGACCCAGTCCGATTCGGCTTCAGGTTACCATGAGAAGACCCTGTCCGATTCGGCTTCAGGTTACCATGAGAAGACCCTGTCCGATTCGGTTTCAGGTTACCATGAGAAGACCCAGTCCGATTCGGCTTCAGGTTACCATGAGAAGACCCTGTCCGATTCGGCTTCAGGTTACCATGAGAAGACCCAGTCCGATTCGGCTTCAGGTTACCATGAGAAGACCCTGTCCGATTCGGCTTCAGGTTATCATGAGAAGACCCTGTCCGATTCGGCTTCAGGTTACCATGAGAAGACCCTGTCCGATTCGGCTTCAGGTTACCATGAGAAGACCCAGTCCGATTCAGCTTCAGGTTACCATGAGAAGACCCTGTCCGATTCGGCTTCAGGTTACCATGAGAAGACCCAGTCCGATTCGGCTTCAGGTTACCATGAGAAGACCCTGTCCGATTCAGCTTCAGGTTACCATGAGAAGACCCAGTCCGATTCGGCTTCAGGTTACCATGAGAAGACCCAGTCCGATTCGGCTTCAGGTTACCATGAGAAGACCCAGTCCGATTCGGCTTCAGGTTACCTTGAGAAGACCCTATATGTCTCTTAGTCAGGTCAGAAGCACATTGCTCAGACAATAACCCATTGGCCTTTTCTCAATTAGATTTGCTCAACTCCTGAGTCATCTCTCCTCCGTCCACTCTGGCGTCCTTTTGAAAAAGGTCAAAGGTAATCGAGGAGAGGCAGCGAGGAGAGTTGACGAAAATGCGCTTGTATGAAATTAGACTCTCCTTCTCCAATCACGTGTCATCAAGCAAATTACGTTTACAGGGTGGAATCCCCAAATAAATGTATAAAGTGATCAAAAAAAATGTTTTACCCAGTTGTGCAAGACATTTTTTAGATAGAAGGATAAATAGCATATCATTTTTAAATGTTTGCAAGCGTTTCTCCTTCGAGAAAACAATAGCTGATTCAAAGGGGGTGTGGCAGATTTCAAAACTCTTCTGTGAAGGACTCAGGTAGGATACACTTGTGCCTCCTCACCAAAAGGAAGCTATAGAGGAGGGAAGGACTGTCTTCCCTTCGCCTACTAATAAACTGACACACTCCTTGACCACTAATCGGTTTCCGGGTCACAGAGGAGAGAGGACAGACTTCTGCCCAAACAAGAAAACCCAATTTTCTCCCCAGTCAAGGTCTGTCTGTCCTTTGAACTCAGGATGCCATGGCCTAAGGGTGGGGGTGGAGGGGTTGTGGGGGGATGGTGTGGGAGGATTGGGATGTTGCAGGTACTGACGAAGGCTGCGTTCACACAGGCAGCGCAATTCTTATCTTTTTTCCACTAATTGCTGTTTTGACCAATCACATCAGATATTTTTCAGAGCTGATAAAAAAATATTAGAATTGGGCTGCCTGTCTAAACACATTTATACAAATGCCTTCTTGCACTGATTTCGCTGCAAAGCACTCCCAAAAGCTATACCACAGTATATCATTACACCACACCACTACATATCATTACACCACACCACTACATATCATTACACCACACCACTACATATCATTACACCTCACCACTGCATATCATTACACCACACCACAGCATATCATTACACCACACCACAGCATATCATTACACCACACCACTACATATCATTACACCACACCACTACATATCATTACACCACACCACAGCATATCATTACACCACACCACTACATATCATTACACCACACCACTACATATCATTACACCACACCACTACATATCATTACACCACACCACTACATATCATTACACCACACCACTACATATCATTACATTACACCACACTACAGCATATCATTACACCACACCACTACATATCATTACACCACAGTATAACATTACACCACACCACTACATATCATTACACCACACCACTACATATCATGACACCACACCACTACATATCATTACACCACACCATAGCATATCATTACACCACACCACTACATATCATTACACCACACCACACCACTACATATCATTACACCACACCACAGCATATCATTACACCACACCACTACATATCATTACACCACACCACTACATATAATTACACCACACCACTACATATCATTACACCACACCACTACATATCATTACACCACACCACTACATATCATTACACCACACCACTACATATCATTACACCACACTACAGCATATCATTACACCACACCACTATATATCGTTACACCACACCACAGCATATCATTACATCACACCACAGCATATCATTACACCACACCACTACATATAATTACACCACACCACTACATATCATTACACCACACCACTACATATCATTATGCCACACCACAGCATATCATTACACCACACCACAGCATATCATTACACCACACCACTACATATCATTACACCACACCACTACATATCACTACACCACACCACTACATATCATTACACCACACCACAGCATATCATTACACCACACCACTACATATCATTACACCACACCACAGCATATCATTACACCACACCACTACATATCATTACACCACACCACAGCATATCATTACACCACACCACTACATATCATTACACCACACCACAGTATATCATTACACCACACCACAGCATATCATTACACCACACCACTACATATCATTACACCACACCACTACATATCATTACACCACACCACTACATATCATTACACCACACCACAGCATATCATTACACCACACCACTACATATCATTACACCACACCACAGCATATCATTACACCACACCACTACATATCATTACACCACACCACTACATATCATTACACCACACCACTACATACCATTACACCACACCACAGCATATCATTACACCACACCACTACATATCATTACACCACACCACTACATATCATTACATCACACCACTACATATCATTACACCACACCACAGCATATCATTACACCACACCACAGCATATCATCCGTGGTTCTTGGTAACAGTGAGGTGGATGCACACCTGCACACATGTCGTCAAGACCTGGAAAGGCTCATTTGCACAACAGGCCTTTTTCCTTCATTAACTACCCTTACTCCAATCTCTGCACTCACTCACACACACACACACACACACACACACACACACACACACACACACACACACACACACACACACACACACACAGCTGTGTGGAAGGGACTGCCGGTGCCCCTCAGGCGTCTTGGTGGAAGAGCAGCATTCTCACGCTAGGGTGATGCTAACCGTGCTACTCATTACCATAGCTCTTACATTGATCACATCCAGGAGTTCCCAGATTCCAGACGGAGGGATGAAAGTTTAGGGGAGTTGTCGCTCATTGACTTCATGTTTCTGACCTGTGGAAAAAATAAGATTCTTGGGAAAACTCAAGCCTGTTCAAATGTTATTTATAAAGCCCTTTCTACGTCAGCAGATGTCACAGTGCTATACAGAAACCCAGCCTAAAACCCCAACCAGCAAGCAATGCAGATGTAGAAGCACGGTGGCTAGGAAAAACTCCCTAGAAAGGCAGGAACCTAGGAAAAAACCTAGAGAGGAACCAGGCTCTGAGGGGTGGCCAGTCCCCTTCTGGCTGTGCCGGGTGGAGATTATAACAGTACATGGCCATTAAGGCAAGATTTTTCTCCAAGATGTTCAAACGTTCATAGATGACCAGCAGGGTCAAATAATAATCACAGTGGTTGTAGAGGTTGCAACAGGTCAGTACATCAGGAGTAAATGTCACTTGGCTTTTCATAGCCGGGCATTTAGAGGTTGAAATAGCAGGTGCAGTAGAGAGAGAGAGAGTAGAAAACAGCAGGTCTGGGACAAGGTAGCATGTCCGGTGAACAGGTCAGGGTTCCATAGCTACAGGCAGAAGAGTGGAAACTGGAGCAGCAGCACGACCAGGTGGACTGGGGACAGCCAGGAGTCATCAGGTCAGGTAGTCCTGAGGCATGGTCCTAGGGCTCAGGTCCTCCGGGAGGAGAGGGAGAGAGGGAGAGAGAGAGAAATAGTTGCCATTGCATTTTTCCACAGTCACATTCACACACAAAATAATGGAGGTGATCTTTTTTAATATAGGCAGCATAATCAAACAACGCACACACACATAAACACACACACTTAACTGCAATGTATTCTCTGGTCTGAATACCAAGCCATAACGATAAGTGTTTCAGTGGAGCCTACATCTATGGTTATTATCACAAGCGGCAACATTGACACATAGGACGGACACAACACACATGAAACGCAATGGACTTTCCATGACAGTGTCAGAGCAGACTATGTATTAATAGCCTTCCCACAACCAGTTTCCTTTATAAGCGTCCTGTTTCTAAACATGTAAAGACAGATGGTGGGATCTGGACAGCCCAGCTCCACCTGAGGATGGTACTGAGGATATGTTCCCAGAAGACCCACCAATGAGCTGCAGATAATGGTTGCAACCCACATCCCACCCTGTTTTCTATATAGTGCACTTATTTTTGACCAGTGCACATTTAGGGAATAGGGTGCAATTTGGGACAAAGCCTATGTATCAGTACAGACTGCAGGGGCCCACGCACAAAACATATTCACTATGGTGTTGCTGCCCTCTGCTGGTAGGTAAACATGTCAGCTCTTCAAAGGTGCCTAATCAAATCAAACAATAGAGCAGACAGGGGAGGGGCGTGCATCTCAAATCACACCCTATTCCCTGCATCAGGGGTTCTCAAAGTGGGGTACTGCTGGGGGTCCGCGGCCAGACCCCAATTTTTTTTTTTTTATATAAAATATTTGTTTAATGAATATTACTAACAACAAAAAATGTAATGCATTTTGTCAAGTGATCCGTGGAATAGGTTTAGAGGGTGTAATACAGTACAAAACATGGACCTTGGGAGGCTCACAGGGAATATTGGTATCCACAGTACTCGACCAATTACACATTCAATTATCAAAATGACAAGCTACTCTGACATTTACATAGTGAGATCAATAAAATGAACGACCCATGTCTTAAATGCAACCAATAG
>NC_140012.1:41514728-41603938 GCF_964263955.1 Coregonus lavaretus
TACCGCATCATGAGAACAAAGTTAAAGTGAGAAATGGAGAACATAGTATTGCATAGCCAGGCCAAATGATTTTTGAACAATAATTTGACAGGCAATGTATTCTACTGCTAGAGTTCAGTGGCACTGCCCTCATTAAGCCCATCGGAGCATCCAGTCCAGGGTGTGAGTGCGTGTTCTTTCACTGGAACGCTTCAGGGGGAACACAGAGTACCTGGCACAGGTGAAACAGGGTAATCAGACATGTGGCAGCAATACAACTTTTGAATGGAGTCCACCGTAAAATCCCGAAGAAGAAGAAGAAGAAGAAGAAGAAGAAGAAGAAGAAGAAGAAGAAGAAGAAGAAGAAGAAGAAGAAGAAGAAGAAGAAGAAGAAGAAGAAGAAGAAGAAGAAGAAGAAGAAGAAGAAGAAGAAGAAGAAGAAGAAGAAGAAGAAGAAGAAGAAGAAGAAGAAGAAGAAGAAGAAGAAGAAGAAGAAGAAGAAGAAGAAGAATCTGCACTCTTCCAATAACACAGTATAGATGAAAGTCATATGCAAACAGCCACTGCAGGGGACATGGTTTGTTGTTCCCATCTGTTTGTTGAAGTGAAATAGATTGGCATTGGGCTAGTACAAAATGTTTGCAATGTAGTGGTAATATTACACAAGCTCTTAATAGATAGTAGCTAAAAAATTTCATTGTATGAAAACAAAAACTGCTCTGTGCCAGGAGTGTACTGTAATTAAATCCTGAAGGACCTTCATTGGACAGTCATCCACTGCCGTTACGGCCGGTATGTACTTCCAAAAAAGGTGTAAATAAAAATGCATTGTTATGGACCGGAAAATATACATTAAAGGGATACTTTCTGATTTTGTCAGTCTATGTAACGGTGTTCGTTGCCTTCTATACTCTTGACCTGAACCAGTGTTACATTTACATTTTAGTAGACGCTCTTATCCAGAGCGACTTACAATTAGTGAGCGCATACATTTTCATACTGGTCCCCCCGTGGGAATCGAACCCACAACTCTGGTGTTGCAAGCGCCATGCTCTACCAACTGAGCTACACGGGCAAAGGAGATGATGAATATGACAGATCGCCCAGAAAGTTTCCATTCATCTTCCCATTAGATAGCTCTGCAAGCATTATGTCAATGAATCCCTTTATCTATTTCCCCAGAGTCTGATGAACTCATGGATACCATTTTTATGTCTCTGCGTCCAGTATGAAGGAAGTTAGAGGTAGTTTCGCCAGCCAATGCTAACTAGCGTTAGCGCAATGCCTGGAAGTCTATGGTATCTTCTAGCATAACTTTATTCATACTGGACACAGAGACATAGCATTTTTATTCACCAGTTCATCTGACTCTGGGGAAGTAGATAAAGGGCCTCATTTACATTATAATGCTTGCAGAGCTGTCTAATGGGAAGATTAATATAAACTTTCTGGTATACTGGTTCAGGTCAAGAGTATAGAAGGCAACGAACACCGTTACAGAGACTCCATTTTTGCTTCTTTCTGTTGTGTGTGTTTTTGCCTTTGACTCACTATTTTTGCCTTTGAGTACAAGCTAGAGCTACAGGTGCAACCTAGACTCAGGGGTAGACGTAACATAGTAAATGTAAATCTATCTCCCTCCATTTAAAAGTAGTATGATATGTTACGTTTCGTACAGTATGTATTAATTTGTGGATGTCCATCCTCCATTTCGTATGATATGTTACAAATTACAATTTGTATATGTTACGATCTGCAATTCATACAGTATGTTGTGAATTTGCATACGTATGATACGTCTAGTCTATGAAACCAGGCTGACAGGTGACCATCTTGCCTCTTCTACCTTTGACAATATTCAGTGGGGGAAAAAAGTATTTAGTCAGCCACCAATTGTGCAAGTTCTCCCACTTAAAAATATGAGAGAGGCCTGTAATTTTCATCATAGGTACACGTCAACTATGACAGACAAATTGAGGAAAAAAAATCCAGAAAATCACATTGTAGGATTTTTTATGAATTTATTTGCAAATTATGGTGGAAAATAAGTATTTGGTCACCTACAAACATGCAAGATTTCTGGCTCTCACAGACCTGTAACTCCTCTGTCCTCCACTCGTTAGCTGCATTAATGGCACCTGTTTGAACTTGTTATCAGTATAAAAGACACCTGTCCACAACCTCAAACAGTCACACTCCAAACTCCACTATGGCCAAGACCAAAGAGCTGTCAAAGGACACCAGAAACAAAATTGTAGACGTGCACCAGGCTGGGAAGACTGAATCTGCAATAGGTAAGCAGCTTGGTTTGAAGAAATCAACTGTGGGAGCAATTATTAGGAAATGGAAGACATACAAGACCACTGATAATCTCCCTCGATCTGGGGCTCCACGCAAGATCTCACCCCGTGGGGTCAAAATGATCACAAGACCGGTGAGCAAAAATCCCAGAACCACACGGGGGGACCTAGTGAATGACCTGCAGAGAGCTGGGACCAAAGTAACAAAGCCTACCATCAGTAACACACTACGCCGCCAGGGACTCAAATCCTGCAGTGCCAGACGTGTCCCCCTGCTTAAGCCAGTATATGTCCAGGCCCGTCTGAAGTTTGCTAGAGTGCATTTGGATGATCCAGAAGAGGATTGGGAGAATGTCATATGGTCAGATGAAACCAAAATGGAACTTTTTGGTAAAAACTCAACTCGTCGTGTTTGGAGGACAAATAATGCTGAGTTGCATCCAAAGAACACCATACCTACTGTGAAGCGTGGGGGTGGAAACATCATGCTTTGGGGCTGTTTTTCTGCAAAGGGACCAGGACGACTGATCCGTGTAAAGGAAAGAATGAATGGGGCCATGTATCGTGAGATTTTGAGTGAAAACCTCCTTCCATCAGCAAGGACATTGAAGATGAAACGTGGCTGGGTCTTTCAGCATGACAATGATCCCAAACACACCGCCCCAGCAACAGTGTGTGAAAACCTTGTGAAGACTTACAGCAAACGTTTGACCTGTGTCATTGCCAACAAAGGGAATATAACAAAGTATTGAGAAACTTTCGTTATTGACCAAATACTTATTTTCCACCATAATTTGCAAATAAATTGATAAAAAATCCTACAATGTGATTTTCTGGATTTTTTTTCTTCTCATTTTGTCTGTCATAGTTGACGTGTAGCTATGATGAAAATTACAGGCCTCTCTCATCTTTTTAAGTGGGAGAACTTGCACAATTGGTGGCTGACTAAATACTTTTTTCCCCCACTGTATTAATGACAAGATATAAAAACGGTCATTTGTTGATTATATTGTGCCCTTAAACCCGTGCCTTTACAATCATCTCGTCTCCTCTTTATGGTTCGAGTCCACAGCCAGCACACAGCTTCGGGGCTTCGTGTGAGCAAGCGCCACAAACAAATTGGTTGGACTGCACACAGTTTTCATGGGCCTTGTTTCGTGAGCACCTGCCAACTTGACATTGTGTCTTATTTCTCCCAAGCGGGAGTTGTGGTGCTTGGGGAAGAGGGAGAGCAGGACCTGCTGCCTGCTTGTCAGCTGTAGTTTCTTTCTTGGCGTTCATGTGGTTCTCACGAAGCTCACATGCCAGATCCAGTGGGATGCATGGTGCTGAGGATGCAAACACTGTTATTTATTTTACATCTGTACATCGTGAGTGTTGCTTTACCACTCTCCATCACCGCTGGTATGTTGTTTTGTGCGGGGGTGGGGATGGGGTGGGGGGGGGGCAGCTCCCACCTTTGTTTGTTCACTGTTCCTAGCAGGCTAGTCTTCTTTGCAATCAACTTGTCTGCCAGGGAAATTGATGTAATGAAGTTGTCCATGGTCACATTTCTGCCTTTGCCCATGTAAGGCTCCACGAGTCTCAAAACCACAGTCTCAGACAGTTGCTCACAGGCTGGCCTGGTTTAATATTTCCCCTGATATGGAAAGCCATTGAGCAAGTACTCGGTTTAGTACTAAACCTAAACTTAACTGAAGTCACATGCACCATTATCAGTTTCCATCGCCCATTCATCCATTGATGACAGAATAGCATATTTTAATTTTATGTTCATTATGTTAGTCGTTTCTGCTTATAGTAGCCAGAGCAATGCTGCCGTGCGAGTGGTCATGTGCTGAACGCATGGACAGCACAGACATTCTTGGAAACAGTGCAATTTGGAAAAAGAGCTACGCCTCTTGAATTTTGAGAGTTATTTGACAAAGGTCCTAGAAACAGCAGAATATGCTATTTCTGATACTAAACTCAGCAAAAAAAAGAAACGTCCCTTTTTCAGGACCCTGTCTTTCAAAGATAACTCGTAGAAATCCAAATAACTTCACAGATCTTCATTGTAAAGGGTTTAAGCACTGTTTCCCATGCTTGTTCAATGAACCATAAACAATTAATGAACATGCACCTGTGGAACGGTCGTTAAGACACTAACAGCTTACAGACGGTAGGCAATTAAGGTCACAGTTATGAAAACGTAGGACACTAAAGACGCATTTCTACTGACTCTGAAAAACACCAAAAGAAAGATGCCCAGGGTCCCTGCTCATCTGCGTGAACGTGCCTTAGGCATGCTGCAAGGAGGCATGAGGACTGCAGATGTGGCCAGGGCAATAAATTGCAATGTCCATACTGTGAGATGCCTAAGACAACGCTACAGGGAGACAGGACGGACAGCTGATCGTCCTCGCAGTGGCAGACCACGTGTAACAACACCTGCACAGGATCGGTACATCCGAACATCACACCTGCAGGACAGGTACAGGATGGCAACAACAACTGCCCGAGTTACACCAGGAACGCACAATCCCTCCATCAGTGCTCAGACTGTCCACAATAGGCTGAGATAGGCCTACAAGCCCTCAGTCCAGCCTGTTGTAAGGCAGGTCCTCACCAGACATCACCGGCAACAACGTCGCCTATGGGCACAAACCCACCGTTGCTGGACCAGACAGGACTGGCAAAAAGTGCTCTTCACTGACGAGTCGCGGTTTTGTCTCACCAGGGGTGATGGTCGGATTTGTGTTTATTGTCGAAGGAATGAGCGTTACACCGAGGCCTGTACTCTGGAGCAGGATACATTATTCAATTTCTGTTAGTCACATGTCTGTGGAACTTGTTCAGTTTATGTCTCAGTTGTTGAATCATGTTATGTTCATACAAATATTTACACATGTTAAGTTTGATGAAAATAAACGCAGTTGACAGTGAGAGGACGTTTCTTTTTTTGCTGAGTTTATATAGAAATCACAATGTTTTACCTGTATATGACTCTGAAGGAGGATTTCCCTGCATCTGTCAATTACAAGATGCGCCCATCTCTTCATGTACAATTTGACAACTAACAGGCCTAATATTGTCACTCATCAGATTGTCAATTTAATCTTGACTATAGGCTAACTCTTATTATGCGTGAAATAAGGTTTTGGTATAGTTTAGGTATAGTTTGGATGGGCCGGCTGTGCAGGCTGACTGGCATCATTTGTTTCCAGCTCATCAACTTGGATAGAGTCAAGGATACAGTGCATTCGAAAAGTATTCAGATCCCTTCCCTTTTTCAACATTTTGTTACGTTACAGCCTTATTCTAAAATGGATCAAAGAAATAAAAATAATCATCAATATACACACAATGTACACTGCTCTTTAATTATTTGTTACTTTTATTTATTTATTTTTTCTTTCTTAAAACTGCATTGTTGGTTAAGGGCTTGTAAGTAAGCATTTCACTGTAAGGTCTACACCTGTTGTATTCGGCACATGTGACAAATAACATTTGATTTGACTATACCCCATAATGACAAAACGAAAACAGGTTTTTAGAAATGTTTTCAAATGTTTTCAAATGTATAAAAAATAAATAAATACCTTATTTACATAATTATTCAGACCCTTTGATATGAGACTCAAAATTTAGCTTAGGTGCATCCTGTTTCCATTGATCATCCTTGAGAAGTTTCTACAACTTGATTGGAGTCCACCTGTGGTAAATTAAATTGATTGGACATGATTTGAAAAGGCACACACCTGTCTATATAAAAGGTCCCACAGTTGACAGTTCGTGTCAGAGCAAAAACCAAGCCATGAGGTTGAAGGAATTGTCCGTAGAGCTCCGAGACAGGATTGTGTCGAGGCACAGATCTGGGGAAGGGTACCAAAACATTTCTGCAGCATTGAAGGTCCCCAAGAACACAGTGGCCTCCATCATTCTTAAATTAAATACGTTTGTAACCACCAAGACTCTTCCTAGAGCTTGCCGCCCGGCCAAACTGAGCAATCGGGGGAGAAGGGGCCTGGTCAGGGAGGTGACCAAGAACCCGATGGTCACTCTGACAGAGCTCTAGAGTTCATCTGGGAAGATGGGAGAACCTTCCAGAAGGACAACCATCTCTGCAGCACTCCACCAATCAGGCCTTTATGGTAGAGCGGCCAGACGGAAGCCACTCCTCAGTAAAAGGCACATGACAGCCCGCTTGGAGTTTGCCAAAAGGTACCTAAAAGACTCTCAGACCATGAGAAACAAGATTCTCTGGTCTGATGAAACCAAGATTGAACTCTTTGGACAGAATGGCAAGCGTCACATCTGGAGGAAACCTGGCACCATCCCTACGGTGAAGCATGGTGGTGGCAGCATCATGCTGTGGGGATGCTTTTCAGCGGCAGGGACTGGGAGACTAGTCAGGATCGAGGAAAAGATTAACGGAGCAAAGTACAGTGAGATCCTTGATGAAAACCTGCTCCAGAGCGCTCAGGACTTCAGACTGGGGCGAAGGTTCACCTTCCAACAAGACAACAACCCTAAGCACACAGCCAAGACAATGCAGGAGTGGCCCAGCCATAGCCCGGACTTGAAACCGATCGAACATCTCTGGAGAGACCTGAAATTAGCTGTGCAGCGACACTCCCCATCCAACCTGACAGAGCTCGAGAAGATCTGCAGAGAAGAATGGGAGAAACTCCCCAAATACAGGTGTGCCAAGCTTGTAGCGTCATACCCAAGAAGACTGCAACACATAGCATGTTTTCGTTTTCCTTAAAATACATTTGATTAGTAATAGATTTACAGTAAATAAAACAGTACTTTAACAGCTTATTTTTACAAAGTAAAACATAAAAGAGAATGGTATCAACCTGCAAGGCGTGCGGTCCAATTATTAACATGAGCGCCAACGCTGATAAATAGGCATGAACACAACTTCATCATTACACTATTGATGTTCTAAATGAAATCAGTCTCTTCACCCTCATCGTTCATTTAGGCCTCATTTAAATTCAATTGTGAAGTAACTTGCACAAGTATCACCCATTCCATCCATTTGCCATTCATTCAATGGGCTGTCATCATTTGCTTCGCTGGATAGAGTCAAGGATGTTTTGCATTATTCTAAAGGCCTACTGCAACATGTAACACGTTTTAGTTTCCCTGACAATACATTTGATTACTAATAGAGTTATAGTAAATAAAGCAGTCCCATGAGAGCTTATTTTTACAAAGTAAAACATAAAAGGGAAATGGTATCAACCCACAAGGAACGCGGTCAAATTATTTGCTGCTGATAAATAGGCATAACACAATGTCACGCCCTGACTCAGGGGACGCTTATATGTTGAGTCAGGGTGTGTATATTCTCTGTTGTGTGTTTTCTATGTTTGTATTCTAGTATGTGTAGTTCTATGTTGGCCGGTGTGGTTCCCAATCAGAGGCAGCTGTCGTTCGTTGTCTCTGATTGGGGTCCATACTTAGGCAGCCTATTGGCACTAGTGGGTTGTGGGATCTTGTTCCGTGTAAGGTATGTTGTTTGTGTCTACCTTGGACGTCACGTTTCGTTTAGTTTGTTGTTTTGTCGTTGTGTTTATTCGTTATAATAAACATGTATGCATATCACGCTGCGCCTTGGTCCGTCCCGTCCTTCAACGAACGTGACACACAAACTCATCATTACACTATTGTCTTTCTAAATTAAATCAGCCTCTTCACCCTCCTTATCATTCAGTTAGGCCTAACTTAAATTCAATTGTGAAGTAAGGTGCACAATTATTGATCATTTATCGATTTGTCATTCATTCAGTGAGGAGAGAGAGACGCATTAGCGCCTGGCTGGGTAGCAACATCCTACAGCACATTGTCTTTGCGGATTAAGTTAGGAATAGGTGTAAAAAAAAGGTAAAATGGCTAAATACTATACTATATATTTATATTTGTGATTTCAAAATTCTGACAAATGAGCAGTGTAAAATACAAATATTTAGGAAAAGTCAGGGAAGGAGCAGGACATAGCTTTTTTGTGGGGCTGATTTAGTTTACTTACAAAATCAAACGTCAGTGGCCGTTGGCCTATGGCAGTTCTAGTGTTAATGCTTCATGCATTCTATGTCTGGACGTGTGTGTTAGAAAAGGTGTTTGGTCCATGGCAATGCATTTGTTGATTTGTGTTTACTGTAGGCTATATACACTGAGAGTGCAAAACATTAAGAACACCTGCTATTTCCATGACATAGACTGACCAGGTGAATCCAGGTGAAAGCCATGATCCCTTATTGATGTCACCTGTTAAATCCACTTCAATCAGTGTAGATTAAGGGGAGGAGACAGGTTAAAGAAGGATTTATAAGCCTTGAGACAATTGAGACATGGATTGTGTATGTGTGCATTTCAGAGGGTGAATGGGCAAGACAAAATAGTCAAAGTGCCTCTGAACGGGGTATGGTAGTACGTGCCAGGCGCACCGGTTTGTGTCAAGAACTGCAACGCTGCTAGGTTTTTCATGCTCAACCGTTTCCTGTGTGTGTCAAGAAAGGTCCACCACACAAAGGACATCCAGCCAAGTTGACATAACTGTGGGAAGCATTGGAGTCAACATGGGTCAGCATCCCTGTGGAACGCTTTCAACACCTGGTAGAGTCCATGCCCCGACAAATTGAGGCTGTTCTGAGGGCAAAAGGGGTGGTGCAACTCAATATTAGGAAGGTGTTCCTAATATTTGTTATACTCAGTGGCCAGTTTATTGGTTACACCACCCTGTTCACGAAAATGGTTCGCTCCTACAGACAGTGAGCCACATTGCTGTGGCTTGCTATATAAAGCAGGCAGACAGGCATTGAGTCATTCAGTTACTGTTCGATTTAACGTTAGAATGGTCAAAACGAGTGAACTAAGTGACTTTGAGTGTGGTATGATCGTCGTGCCAGGTGTGCCGGTTCCAGTATCTCAGAAACGGCCGCCCTCCTGGGCTTTTCATGCACAACAGTGTCTAGGGTTTACAGAGAACGGTGCGACAAACAAAAAACATCCAGTCAGTGGCAGTCCTGTGGGTGAAAACAGCTCGTTGATGAGAGGTCGAAGGAAAATGGTAAGAATGGTGCAAGCTAACAGGCGGGCCACAAACAGGCAAATAACGGCGCAGTACAACAGTGGTGTGCAGAACGGCATCTCGGAACGCACAACTCGTCTGTCTTTCTCACGGATGGGCTATTGCAGCAGACGACCACATCGGTGATGCTTTCTAAACTTGAAATGTGAGGGTCCATTAGAGAAGAGAAGGGCCACAGTGTGGTTTCAGTTGTTGGGTTGTAATTTGAAATACTTGCTACACCAGAAGTTAATGGTTATATGTGGAGGAATGTATATGTTGGGCTCAATGGAGGTTGGATAATAGCCATGGCCTTAGAATGTTACTAAGTAAGGGAAGGCAATCACATGGCTGCGGTCACTGATGAGGGTGGATAGCTGTGGATTAGTGAGGAATGGGGGCCGAAGTCAGGTCAGGTCACATTAAGGGAGAAGGAACAGTTTATTACCCACATCACTTAACTTCCTGCCTTGCAACATAGATGTCATGTTTAGAGAAGAGGAGGAGACCCCCCCCCCAAAGTGGGGTATATATACTTGTGCTGGTGGGAACATGTATTTGTCCTTCAGCTGTTTGACCCATTGGGTGAATAAACTTGGTTTGAGCTTCTCTTAATGGTCCTTGAGTTTTTACTCTGTTTTGTCAGAATCTAACAACGGGTTCCACTCCTATCAGCTATAAACAAGAAGAAGCAGCTCCAGTGGGCACGCGATCACCAACACTGGACAATTGAGGAGTGGAAAAACATTGCCTGGTCCGACGAATCCTGGTTCCTGTTGCGTCATGCTGATGTCAGAGTCAGGATTTGGTGTAAGCAGCATGAGTCCATGGTCCCATCCTGCCTGGTGTCAACGGTACAGGCTGGTGGCGGTGGTGTAATGGTGTGGGAAATGTTTTCCTGGCACACGTTAGGTCCCTTGATACCATTTGAATCTATGCCCCGAAGATTTCAGGTTGTTCTGGAGGCAAAGGGGGGCTCCGACCCGGTACTAGATGGTGTACCTAATATACTGGCCGCTGAGTGTACGTTTGAGTAGCTGATATCAATCGAGTTACTAGTACTTTTGAAAGATATCAATGGAAAATGGTGTGTGTGTGGTTGTGCAGGCAGGCAGATGTGATAAGGTGATAAACGGGGGCCTACTTCTCCAGGGACTTGAGGATGTAGCTGTAGTTGTTGTGGAGGAAGATGGCACTCAGAGCAGAGTCCTCGTACACCTTGGATTTACTGAGAAGATTGAGCTGCCGGTTCCCCAACACTTTACCTGAGAGAGAACCAAAACAGAATAAAACATTTGTACTAGAAACTGTGCTTGGTTGGTTCAAATAATATACACATTTGAGTCATCTAGTTATGAAGGTATAAGATACTGTAAGATAAATAAGATCAACTTTATTGTCCTGTAGGGGACGTTTGTCTTGGAGAAAAGTGAAATAATGTGACAAAGAAAGATACATGTGACCAAAACAATTCAAAGCTCTGTCCTTTATATACTTAGTGTACATTTGTATTACATGTAGCATGTCTATTTACTTCAACTCTTTTACCAAATAGGGCTATCTTCTGTATACCCCCCCTACCTTGTCACAACACAACTGATTGGCTCAAACGCATTGAGAAGGAAAGGCATTCCAGGTGACTATCTCATGAAGCTGGTTGAGAGAACGCCAAACGTGTGCAAAGCTGTCATCAAGGCAAAGTGTGGCTACTTCGAAGAATCGCAAATAGAAAATATATTTTTATTTGTTTAACACTTTCTTTGGTTACTACATGATTCCATATGTGTTATTTCGTAGTTTTGATGTCTTCACTATTATTCTACAATGTAGAAAATAGTAAAAATAAAGAAAAACCCTTGAATGAGTAGGTGTGCCCAAACCTTTGACTTGTACTGTCGATTTACTTAAAGGTAGACTCAGCAAGATGACATAGATGCACAAAGTAAACAGCAGTGTGGGTACATTTCCACAACAACTAAGAGCGTTGAAGCGTGAGGCTAAACTTCTCCGCTGTTTTGGTCCCGTAGCAACCATGTCGTAGCAGCGTGAAGCGAACCAGTGCGCATGCGCAGATACTCTGTGTGACAGCAAAGTCTTACATCGCGATATCTGCGGTGATATTGAGATGAGCGAGATGCAACACTTCACAGCATGGTAGCCAGGGCACCAAAACAGCTGAGAAGTTGAGCCTTGCGCTTCAGCGATCTTAGTTGCTGCGTAAATTGAACCACGATGCTGTTTACTTTCTTAATCTACGTCATATCGCTGAATCTTCCTTTAATTAAGGTCTTCATTTTCTTCATAAACTAACATATGATATGTACTTATGGTATGTACTTATGGTATGTACTTATGGTATGTACGTATGGTATGTACTTACGGTATGTACTTACAGTATGTACTTATGGTATGTACTAACGGTATGTACTTCTGCATCTTTACTTCCTGAACTTACATATGTAGGTGCTGAGAAGTCTCCTGCTGAACTCAGAGCTGTAGCTGATGGCTGACGAACTGGTCTCTGTAGATGGTAAAACAGTGTTAACATAAGATCTATCTATAATCTTTGAGTTACATAATCCACTGTGTGACTGCTAATCCATCAACTGGGATATAATATCATCAAAATCACCTTTCAGTTCATCTCCCTTGATCTCTTTTGGGACTTAAATTATTACATTTTCTATTCCTGTTCAAATACCTTCTTTCATTAGAAGCGAAAGTTCAATTGACTCAAAATAAATGGGAGAGAGAATTCGACTAGATGGCTATTTCCATGGTAATGTCAGAACGCAATTTCCATTATACTGCAAGCAGCTTCAGTAGCATGATCCATGTTCCACTGCAATACCAATACACATACTTATTATTGATGTATTTATGTCAATGGGTTTTCTGTAACATTGTTACCCATCCATGAACTAAATCATATACAAAGTGTTGATGGGAGACCTTAGACCATTCATTCATACATTCAGAAACAGTCTAGTTATTAATGACTCTGTCCTTCCCCACTCCTCTGTCCTTCCCCAGTCCTCTGTCCTTCCCCAGTCCTCTGTCCTTCCCCACTCCTCTGTCCTTCCCCACTCCTCTGTCCTTCACCACTCATCTGTTCTTCCCCACTCCTCTGTCCTTCCCCACTCCTCTGGTACTGATGCACCTGTGAAACCCGTCTTGTCTTTGCTTACCTCTGGGTTCTAGAGGGATATTCTTACCTCTGTGTTCTAGAGGGATATTCTTACCTCTGGGTTCTAGAGGGATATTCTTACCTCTGTGTTCTAGAGGGATATTCTTACCTCTGTGTTCTAGAGGGATATTCTTACCTCTGTGTTCTAGAGGGATATTCTTACCTCTGGGTTCTAGAGGGATATTCTTACCTCTGGGTTCTAAAGGGATATTCTTACCTCGGGGTTCTAGAAGGTAATTCTTACCTAGGGGTTCTAAATGGTAACTCTTACCTCTGAGTTCTAGAGGGATATTCTTACCTCTGGGTTCTAGAGGGATATTCTTACCTCTGGGTTCTAGAGGGATATTCTTACCTCTGGGTTCTAGAGGGATATTCTTACCTCTGTGTTCTAGAGGGATATTCTTACCTCTGGGTTCTAGAGGGATATTCTTACCTCTGGGTTCTAGAGGGATATTCTTACCTCGGGGTTCAAGAAGGTAATTCTTACCTAGGGGTTCTAAAGGGTAACTCTTACCTCTGAGTTCTAGAAGGATATTCTTACCTCTGGGTTCTACAGGGATATTCTTACCTCGGGGTTCTAAAGGGATATTCTTACCTCGGGGTACTAGAGGGATATTCTTAACTCAGGGTTCTAGAAGGATATTCTTACCTCGGGGTTCTAAAGAGATATTCTTAACTCAGGGTTCTAGAAGGATATTCTTACCTCGGGGTTCTAAAGAGATATTCTTAACTCAGGGTTCTAGAAGGATATTCTTACCTCGGGGTTCTAAAGAGATATTCTTAACTCAGGGTTCTAGAAGGATATTCTTACCTCGGGGTTCTAAAGAGATATTCTTAACTCAGGGTTCTAGAAGGATATTCTTACCTCAGGGTTCTAAAGAGATATTCTTAACTCAGGGTTCTAGAAGGATATTCTTACCTCGGGGTTCTAAAGAGATATTCTTAACTCAGGGTTCTAGAAGGATATTCTTACCTCGGGGTTCTAAAGAGATATTCTTAACTCAGGGTTCTAGAAGGATATTCCTACCTCTGGGTTCTAAAGAGATATTCTTAACTCAGGGTTCTAGAAGGATATTCTTACCTCGGGGTTCTAAAGAGATATTCTTAACTCAGGATTCTAGAAGGATATTCTTACCTTCGGGGTTCTAAAGAGATATTCTTAACTCAGGGTTCTAGAAGGATATTCTTACCTCAGGGTTCTAAAGAGATATTCTTACCTCAGGGTTCTAGAAGGATATTCTTACCTCGGGGTTCTAAAGGGATATTCTTACCTCAGGGTTCTAAAGGGATATTCTTACCTCTGGGTTCTACAGGGATATTCTTACCTCGGGGTTCTAGAGGGATATTCTTACCTCTGCGATCTAGAGTGATATTCTTACCTCTGGGTTCTAGAGGGATATTCTTACCTCTGGGTTCTAGAGGGATATTCTTACCTCTGGGTTCTAGAGGGATATTCTTACCTCTGGGTTCTAGAGGGATATTCTTACCTCTGGGTTCTAGAGGGATATTCTTACCTCTGGGTTCTAGAGGGATATTCTTACATAGGGGTTCTAAAGGGTAACTCTTACCTCTGAGTTCTAGAAGGATATTCTTACCTCTGGGTTCTACAGGGATATTCTTACCTCAGGGTTCTAAAGAGATATTCTTAACTCAGGGTTCTAGAAGGATATTCTTACCTTGGGGTTCTAAAGAGATATTCTTACCTCAGGGTTCTAGAAGGATATTCTTACCTCGGGGTTCTAAAGGGATATTCTTACCTAGGAATTCTAAAGGGATATTCTTACCTCAGGGTTCTAAAGGGATATTCTTACCTCAGGGTTCTAAAGGGATATTCTTACCTCAGGGTTCTAAAGGGATATTCTTACCTCTGGGTTCTACAGGGATATTCTTACCTCAGGGTTCTAGAAGGATATTCTTACCTCAGGGTTCTAAAGTGTAATTCTTACCTAGGGGTTCTAAAGGGATATTCTTACCTCAGGGTTCTAAAGGGATATTCTTACCTCGGGGTACTAGAGGGATATTCTTACCTCTGGGTTCTACAGGGATATTCTTACCTCAGGGTTCTAGAAGGATATTCTTACCTCAGGGTTCTAAAGTGTAATTCTTACCTCAGGGTTCTAGAGGGATATTCTTACCTCAGGGTTCTAGAGGGATATTCTTACCTCAGGGTTCTAGAGGGATATTCTTACCTCAGGGTTCTAAAGGGATATTCTTACCTAGGGGTTCTAGAAGGTAATTCTTACCTAGGGGTTCTAAAGGGTAACTCTTACCTCTGAGTTCTAGAAGGATATTCTTACCTCTGGGTTCTACAGGGATATTCTTACCTCTGGGTTCTAAAGAGATATTCTTACCTCAGGGTTCTAGAAGGATATTCTTACCTCAGGGTTCTAAAGGGATATTCTTACCTAGGAATTCTAAAGGGATTTTCTTACCTCAGGGTTCTGAAGGGATATTCTTACCTCAGGGTTCTAGAGGGATATTCTTACCTCTGGGTTCTATAGGGATATTCTTACCTCAGGGTTCTAGAAAGATATTCTTACCTCAGGGTTCTAAAGGGATATTCTTACCTCAGGGTTCTAAAGGGATATTCTTACCTCAGGGTTCTACAGGGAGAAGTCTTTTGGACCTAGACTTGGCACTCCGGTACCGCTTGCCGTGCGGTAGCAGAGAGAACAGTCTATGACTAGGGTGGCTGGAGTCTTTGACAATTTTGAGGGCTTTCCTCTGACACCGCCTGGTATAGAGGTCCTGGATGGCAGGAAGCTTGGCCCCAGTGATGTACTGGGCCGTACGCACTACCCTCTGTAGTGCCTTGCGGTCGGAGGCCAAGCAGTTGCCATACCAGGCGGTGATGCAACCAGTCAGGATGCTCTCGATGGTGCAGCTGTAGACTTTTTTGAGGATCTGAGGACCCATGCCAAATCTTTTCAGTCTCCTGAGGGGGATTGAGGATGTTCTGAGGGGCAAAGGGATGCAACTCAATATTAGGAAGGTGTCCTTAATGTTTGGTATACTTAGTGCCTTCGGAAAGTATTCATACCCCTTGACTTTTTCCACATTTTGTAAAGTTACAGCTTTATTCTAAAATGGATTAAATATGATATTTTTTTGCAATCCACACAAAATACCCCAAAATGAAAAAGCGAAACCAGGTTTAGACATTTTAGCAAATGTATTACAAATAAAAACAGAAACACCTTATTTACATAAGTATTCAGACCCTTTGCTATGCGACTCGAAATTGAGCTCAGGTGCATTCTGTTTCCATTGATCATCCTTAAGATGTTTCTACAACTTGATTGGAGTGCACCTGTGGTAAATTCAATTGATTGGAGATTATTTGGAAAGGCACACACCTGTCTATATAAGGTCCCACAGTTGACAGTGCATGTCAGAGCAAAAACCAAGCCATGAGGTCAAAGGAATTGTCCGTAGAGCTCAGAGACAGGACTGTGACGAGGCACAGATCTGGGGAAGGGTACCAAAAAATGTCTGCAGCATTGAATGTGATATTTCATTGAAGGTCCCCAAGAACACAGTGGCCTCCATCATTCTTAAATAGAAGAAGTTTGGAACCACCAAGATTCTTCCTAGAGCTGGCCGCCCGGGGAAACTGAGCAATCAGGGGAGAAGGGCCTTGGTCAGAGAGGTGACCAAGAACCCGATGGTCACTCTGACAGAGCTCCAGAGTTCATCTGTGGAGATGGGAGAACCTTCCAGAAGGACAGCCATCTCTGCAGCACTCCACCAATCAGGCCTTTATGGTAGAGTGGCGGAAGCCACTCCTCAGTAAAAGGCACATGACAGCCCGCTTGGAGTTTGCCAAAAGGCACCTAAAGACTCTCAAACATGAGAACGAACATTCTCTGGTCTGATGAAACCAAGATTGAACTCTTTGGCCTGAATGCCAAGCGTCACGTCTGGAGGAAACCTGGCACCATCCCTACGGTGAAGCATGGTGGTGGCAGCATCATGCTGTGGGGTAGTTTTTCAGCGGCAGGGACTGGGAGACTAGTCAGGATCAAGGCAAAGATGAACGGAGCAAAGTACAGAGAGATCCTTGATAAAAACCTGCTCCAGAGCGCTCAGGACCTCAGACTGGGGCGAAGGTTCACCATCCAACAGGACAACGACCCTAAGCACACAGCCAAGACAACGCAGGACTGGCTTCAGGACAAGTCTCTGAATGTCCTTGAGTGGCCCAGCCAGAACCCGGACTTGAACCCGATCGAACATCTCTGGAGAGACCTGAAAAAAGCTGTGCAGCAACGCTCCACATCCAACCTGACAGAGCTTGAGAGGATCTTCAGAAAGGAATGGGAGAATCTCCCCAAATACAGGTGTGCCAAGCTTGTAGCGTCATACCCAAGAAGACTCGAGGCTGTAATCGCTGCCAAAGGTGCTTCAGAAAAGTACTGAGTAAAGGGTCTGAATACTTATGTAAATGTGATATTTCTAAAAACCAGTTTTTGCTTTGTCATTATGGGGTATTGTGTGTAGATTGATGAGGATTCTTTTATTTTTTAATCAATTTTAGAATAAGGCTGTAATGTAACAAAATGTGGAAAAAGTCAAGGGGTATGAATACTTTGCACTGTATATGGGGTGTATAGGGCAGGGATGTCAAACTAATTTTGTCCCGGGGACCGCATTCGGTCTTCACCACACTGAAAATTGGTTATATTTCTTCGCCATCAAAATAAAATAAAAAATAGACCTCTACTCATCGTTTTTGGAATTTTCGATGCTATCTAGCTTTCATTTTGGTGATTATTAGAGAGCTGGAGACAGTCGTGAAACTGTATGAATGTAGGTCCATTATCATTTCTACACAGTTTTCGATTTGGTTTGAGTCATTTATAAAGCAGGCATATGTTTGACACCCCTGGTCCAGGGGCTCCCCGTATGTTTGACACCCCTGGTCCAGGGGCTCCCCGTATGTTTGACACCCCTGGTCTAGGGGCTCCCCGTATGTTTGACACCCCTGGTCCAGGGGCTCCCCGTATGTTTGACACCCCTGGTCTAGGGGCTCCCTCTAGAGGCAGAAAAAGGCAGTAGCGATGGAGAGGAAGAGGAAGAGGTATGGTCAAGACAGCAGCACATAAGAGGAAGTTAAAGACACAGGCGGAGGAAGTAGGACCAGAAAGAACTCTGGCGGAGAGAAATGCTGATGAGACGTAACTGGACAGGAAATCTAGTTTCTAGTACAAAAATCAGTTGGTGGATACATGGGACTTCTCCTATGGTCTACTACTGTTTCAGAACAGACAAACATTAAACAGAGGCTAGTGGTCACTAACAGGAGAGCAGGGCAGTGTCCCAAATGGCACCTTATTCCCTATATAGTGAATAGGGTGCCGTCTGGGATGGGCCCCAGGCCCTGGATGGTCCACTAAGCCCTCCCTACCTTGAGAGGTCAGCATGGCTCCAGCAGTCTCCAGGAAGTCCAGCAGCTGCTGAAGGAACAGGATGGGGACGAGAAAGAGACCAGGGTGAACTGAGGTAAGGGATGAAGGGATGTGACAGCAACGTATACCACTATTTAAACTCCAGATTGGATGTCAAGAGGGATGGTGTTGGTTTACGTTGCTGGTGAGCTCATGGACCGTTCCATCCTTGGGCATGTTGTACTCCTTGTCAGGGTCATTCTGTAATAGAAAAGAGAGATAGACAACACTAGGAGATGCTGTACATACAGAGAGAACAGTTTGTTAATGGGTTCAAGCTGTGTATAGTAGGGTGGACAGAGCTAAGCGGTGATGGATGGAGGGTAGTAGTTCTTTCATTTACCATTTTTGTCATTAACCTCTACAGGATCGGTGTCCCGTATATGGGACGGTTGAGCTAACGTGCGCTCATGTGATTAGCATGACTGTTGTGAGTAACAGCAAACTTTCCAGGACTTAGACATATCTTAGATGGGCAGAAAGGGAGTATGTAAACTTACATTTTGTATTACCATATCATTTTTGTAAGTTCTCTATAGTTATGTACTTGAAAATGTATCAATTGACCAATTCGGCACATTTGGACAGACTTGATAAAAAATTGTCCAGTATTGCAACGCTTCACTGGATCTATCTGAAACTTTGCGCACACACTGCTAAATTGCGCCTAAACTGCAATATTATATTGTGGCCTTTCTCTTGCATTTCAAAGATGATGGAACCCAAAAGAAATAGAAAACGCATGATTTTTTGTTTGTATTATCTTTTACCAGATCTAATGTGTTATATTCTCCTACATTAATTTCACATTTCCACTAACTTCAAAGTGTTTCCTTTCAAATGGTATCAAGAATATGCATATGCTTGCTTCAGGTCCTGAGCTACAGGCAGTTAGATTTGGGTATTTCATTTTAGACGAAAATTGAAAAAAAGGGTGTGATCCTTAAGAGGTTTTAAGCAGATGATCCTACACTACTGGTCAAAAGTTTTAGAATGACCTACTCATTCAAGGGTTTTTCTTTATTTTTACTAGTTTCTACATTGTAGAATAATAGTGAAGACATCAAAACTATGAAATAACACATATGGAATCAAGTAGTAACCAAAAAAAGTGTTAAACAAATCAAAATATATTTTATATTTGAGATTCTTCAAAGTAGCCACACTTTGCCTTGATGACAGCTTTGGACACGCTTGGCGTTCTCTCAACCAGCTTCATGAGGTAATCACCTGGAATGCATTTCAATTAACAGGTGTGCCTTCTTAAAAGTTAATTTGTGGAATTGCTTTCCTTCTTAATGCGTTTGAGCCAATCAGTTGTGTTGTGATAAGGTAGGGGTGGTATACAGAAGATAACCAACCCTATTTGGTAAAATACCAAGTCCATATTATGGCAAGAACAGCTCAAATAAGCAAAGAGAAATGACAGTCCATCATTACTTTAAGACATGAAGGTCAGTCAATCCGGAACATTTCAATAACTTTGAAAGTTTCTTCAAGTGCAGTCGCAAAAACCATCAAGCGCTATGATGAAACTGTCTCTCATGAGGACCGCCACAGGAACGGAAGACCCAGAATTACCTCTGCTGCAGAGGATAAGTTCATTAGAGTTACCAGCCTCAGTAATTGCAGCCCAAATAAATGCTTCACAGAGTTCAAGTAACAGACACATCTCAACATCAACTGTTCAGAGGAGACTGCGTGAATCAGGCCTTCATGGTCGAATTGCTGCAAAGAAACCACTACTAAAGGACACCAATAAGAAGAAGAGACTTGCTTGGGCCAAGAAACACGAGCAATGGACATTAGACCGGTGGAAATGTGTCCTTTGGTCTGGAGTCCAAATTGGAGATTTCTGGTTCCAACCGCTGTGTCTTTATGAGACGCGGTGTGGGTGAACAGATGATCTCTGCATGTGTACTTCTCACCGTAAAGCATGGAGGAGGATGAGTTATGGTGTGGGGGTGCTTTGCTGGTGACACTGTCTGTGATTTATTTAGAATTCAAGGCACACTTAAACAGCATGGCTACCACAGCATTCTGCAGCAATACGCCATCCCATCTGGTTTGAGCTTAGTGGGACTATCATTTGTTTTTCAACAGGACAATGACCCAACACACCTCCAGGCTGTGTAAGGACTATTTTACCAAGAAGGAGAGTGATGGAGTGCTGCATCAGATGACCTGGCCTCCACAATCCCCTGACCTCAACCAAATTGAGATGGTTTGGGATGAGTCGGACGGCAGAGTGAAGGAAACGCAGCCAACAAGTGCTCAGCATATGTGGGAACTCCTTCAAGACTGTTGGAAAATAATTCCAAGTGAAGCTGGTTGAGAGAAAGCCAAGAGTGTGCAAAGCTGTCATCAAGGCAAAGGGTGGCTATTTGAAGAATCTCAAATATAAAATATATTTAGATTTCTTTAACACTTTTTTGGTTACTACATGATTCCATTGTGTTATTTCATAGTGTTGGTGTCTTCACTATTATTCTACAATGTAGAAAATAGTAAAAATAAAGAAAAACCCTTGAATGAGTAAGTGTTCTAAAACTTTTGACCGGTTGTGTAAATATATGTTTGTTTAATGTGTATTTTATATTGTATCATACAGGGCGCATTTGGAAAAGAGTCCTAGGCCTCAATATGTCTTCCCTGTGAAAATAAAGGTTAAATAAACGTTTTTTAAACATGTGACCTGACCTGTGAGTCTCTTTCTCGCTCTGAACTCTCACCCCTCTCTGATGATCCTGTCGGTGTCCTTGGCTATATGGTAGTAACTGATGACATGGGGTCCAGGCAGGACAGGGTCTTATCCACGTTCTCCTGAAGCCTCTGTAGGTTCTCTGTCTGCTTGTGTACTGGGATGATGGAGTTCTCCAGCTACATCAGACGACTCTCAAACGATGACAAAATGGACGCCTGGGCGACAGAAAGAGTTCAGTAGGAAAGGACGTCAGAGATGGTCTATAATGTTGCCCTTGTAACATGTTTTGGATGGCTTTGGAGGGTTCATTGATGTTTTGGCTATGCGTTTCAATAATCATATTTCAAGAGTACAATACTGACAATGAGCAAAGTGTGAGTATGGATTGCCTTATTGTTGAGTAGATACATAACATTCCTTTAATCAGCTGATCACTCTTCTCCATGTTCTCTCTGATGAAGGACAGGGTTTCCTCTTCCTGTTATTCATAGAGGGAATAAACACATTATGACAACAGTGGTTAGACTGGATAGAGCTATGCTGTAACTGCCTATAAACAAACCATTGCTAGTGCCTACAATTTTTAGATTCCTGATCAAAAAAAAAAGTCTCCATGTGCCTGTTATGACAAGTGAAGTGTGGTATGATGGCTCAACCCTTCCGGAAAAAAAAACTGCAGTCTGAATGCAGTATAACTGCAGTACACTGTAGTATACTGCGTCCAAAATAAATAAATACAATTACTGCAGTGATTTTGCAGTTATTCTGCAATTACTGCGTCCAAAATACCAGTTGACTGCAGTTACTGCAGTTTCATTTACATTTACGTCATTTAGCAGACACTCTTATCCAGAGCGACTTACAGTTAGTGCATACATTATTCTTTTTTATTTTCATACTGGCCCCCCGTGGGAATCGAACCCACAACCCTGGCGTTGCAAACGCCATGCTCTACCAACTGAGCTACCTCCCTGCCGGCCATTCCCTCCCCTACCCTGGACGACTTGTGCGCCGCCCCATGGGTCTCCCGGTTGCGGCCGGCTACGACAGAGCCTGGATTCGAACCAGGATCTCTAGTGGCACAGCTAGCACTGCGATAAAGTGCCTTAGACCACTGCGCCACTCGGGAAGTCAAAACTGCATCTCTTTTTGTAAGGGAACATTTACTGTGCACTTATCATTTGGATAAGTTACACTCATAAAATGCATACAAATGGGAGAAAATAAGACAAATTCAATCGCCAAAGTAGTTAATTGCCAAAGTCAAGCTAGCTACCCTTTTGATTTCCTGAAACCCACCTCTTCCTCGCGGACTCACCCTCGGGCGGGATCATCCTGACTGTTCGTGCCAAACGTGGATTCAGAATAAAGGCTACTAGTATGGAACAACAAAATAATAACGACACCCAGATTGTCCATTGGTTGGGGCGGGACAATCAACACGAGCTCGCTTACTCTATACGTCTTCTTCACGTCGGTCATGGACAGTGGCCATCTTTGTTGTGGCAGAAAATATTGCAATAATGTACCACAAGGTGTCGCTAACATTTGTGGAGCACTGGACCTAACTTATGACCAGCATGCATGACTGATGCTAAGTAGGTTCATAAGTTACTTACAAAATATTGATTCAACTATGCCACATCATTTCATCTAATAAAAATACCTTCCCACCAAGTTCCCATAAGTAACACTACAAATCAGAGGGGGTTGATGTACTCTTTGACCCCAAACATCAAAGCAACATTAAAGATTTCAGATTCCAAAAAGTTTAGCAGAGGGTTCATTGATGTTTTGACTATGCGTTTCAATAATCATATTTCAAGAGTACAATACTGACAATGAGCAAAGTGTGAGTATGCACCTCATGCAGTCAATCCAAAATAACTCCAAAAAAAACATGCCGGTCATTTTGGAAATGTTATAAATGTATTTGCACAAAAAGACGTCTCACGTGAACACATGACCTTGATGTTCTATATTTACAACCATGAATATTATACAGGCAACATGTTTGTATAATACAAGTCAGAAACAACATTTAAATTGTATTGTATAAAGTCTAGGCAAAGCAACAAATATGCAAAACAACAAAACAGATAAGGGATTTGCTTTGAGTCAGTATAGCTACAGTGGAAAAACAGCCTTATCTACAAATTATGCTATTTCTCTCTTGAAATGGTATCAAAATGGGAAAACTCTTCAAAAGGTAAGCAATGTCCCGAAAGGTTTCTATTAAGTATTAGTTACTAGTAAAACTCCAGATATACAGTGGCATTCACAATAATGCAAACATAAGTTAAAATCTTAAGAGTAGTCGTCCTTCTTTATGACTCCTCTTGTTTAGTCATTGCCTGTCAGAGAGAAAACACACACAACAAAAACACAACATTAGATACAAAATACTGATCCAATAAATGCAAACGATTCTTGTCCATTTTCCGGGAAGGCCTATCTACGTTGTATCCCGATTCTCCTGAAGTGTGTCAGGGAGCTTTCAAAGGGCACACTTCTGAAATTAAATTAAAGATTCTTAAGACTGTGCATTAGAAAAAAGTCACCTGTTTGAGAATCTGCCGTCCGAAATAGTTAGTAGCCATGTCCTTGAAGTTCGTCCTACTGCCCACTTTACAGCGAACATACCCATACAGGTTAGCCCCCTGTAACACCACGCCCATGATCACCACAGCCTGGGTGGAGGAGAGGAGATGACGACAACAGGGATTTACACAGTACTTTTGACACTGATGCAACCTCACAGTGAGAGTGTATGGCGATGGCATTGCCATGCTCGTGGGTTCAATTCCCGTAGTGATCCCGTAGACAAAGAAAATTAATCATGCACTCACTGTACTGTAAGCCACTTTGGGTAGAAGTGTCTGCTAAGTGGTACATTACAGTATTTATATTAAAACTAACCAGCCACTTAATCTTGAAGGAGAAGAGGGTGCTGAAGACAAAGAAGACCCAGATGACAGGACACACGACCAGGCCCAGCCAGAAGACCCTCGTCTCGGAGTCTGACACCAGCTGCTTCGAATTCTCCTGAGGTGAATAGACAACAAGAGAGGTTATTCTCACATCTGTGGATGCCAACTAAGCTTGTCGACCAAGTAAGTATTTGGCAAGTATTTTGTCCAAATAGATACGCAAGGTAGATGGATTATTTCAAATATGTTATTGGACCATAAACATATATGGCTCATTAACCTTTATGGACCAAATAATGATGATCCACACTTTTGACAATATATATATAATAAATTATTAACCCTGCAAGCAATTCAAGACAATATTATTATGGTGGGGGATTATAATACTGTTTTAAATAGCTCAATGGACCGTAAAGGAAATCACACCACAAACAATCACCCACATGCTCTTAAGGAAATCGTGAATGTCATGGATACATTAGAACTAGTAGATATATGGAGGTTTAAATATCCTGATCTAGTGAGATACACATGGCGGAGACTCAATCAAGCTAGTCATCTTGACTTCTTTCTTATGTCATTCTCGTTGGCACCAAAAGTTTAAAAAGTGTTGATAGGAGACAGAATGCGGTCGGACCATCATATAATTGGCATATACAGTACTCTTACTGAATTTCCACGTGGGCGAGGATATTGGAAATTTTATGAAAGCCTTTTGGATGATAATAAATTTTTAACTAGGACAGAGGAATTTATAACTGACTTTTTCCCGACATAACATAGGTACAGCAAATCCCCTTATTGTAAGGGACACCTTTAAAATGTGCCTTTAGAGGCCATGCAATTAAGTACTCATCTCGAAAACAAAAGCAATTTAGGTCAAAAGAGTTTATACTAACAAAGGAAATAGAAAGTCTAACAGAACAGATAGATGGCAATAACAACTGTAACATAGAGGCTCAAAATATATTAGAGGAAAAACAAAAAGAAATGAAGAAACTAATTCAAGAAAGATCAAGTGTAATATATTATAAAAATAAAGCAAACTGGATGTAATATGGGGAAAAATGCACACAATTATTTTTTAATCTTCAACATAGGAATGCTACCAAAAAGAATTTAATGAAACTGGTTACAATTGAGGGAGTCACCCATGATTCACCAAATGATATTTTGAAGGAGGAAACAAAGTACTTTAAGCATATGTTTTCGTTTCAGTCGCCTCCATCTCCTCTAACTGAAGCTAATTGTAGAGATTTTGTTTCTATTGATAATGTAAAATTAACAGCCATACAGAAAGACTCATGTGAAGGTGAAATTACGGAGGAACTTCTGGATGCAATTAAAGACTTTAATTCCGGGAAAACTCCAGGGTTGGATGGCATACCAGTCGAGGTATACCAAACCTTTTTTGATATACTAAGAGGACCATTATTAGCATGTTTTAACCACTCCTATGTAAATGGTAGATTATCTGACACTCAAGAAGAAGGTCTGATCTCATTATTACTGAAACAGGATACAAGTGGAAAATCTAAAGATCCAGTCCATTAAAAAAATTGGAGGCCCCTTACACTTCAGTTTTGTGATGCAAAAATTCTAGCAAAATGTATAGCGCATAGAATTAAAAAGGTATTGTCGGATATTATTCATTCTAATCAGACAGGTTTTTTTACATGGAAGATACATTGGAGATAATATAAGGCAAGTATTGGAAACAATAGAACATTATGGAAAATCTGGGAAACCAGGCCTGCTATTCATAGCAGACTTCGAAAAGGCATTTGATAAAGTACGACTGGGGTTTATATATAAATGCCTGGATCATTTCAATTTTGGAGAATCTCTTATAAAATGGGTCAAAATCATGTATAGTAACCATAGGTGTAAAATAGTAAATAATGGCTAATTCTCGGAAAGTATTAAACTGTCAAGAGGAGTAAAACAAGGTTGTCCACTATCGGCATATCTATTTATTGTGGCCATCGAGATGTTAGCTATTAAAATCAGATCCAACAATAATATCAGAGGATTAGAAATCCAGGGCTTACAAACAAAATGTGTCATTGTACGCTGATGATTCATGTTTTCTTTTAAATCCACAACTATAATCCCTCCACAGCCTCATAGAGGATCTAGATACATTTTCTAACCTCTCTGGATTACAACCAAATTATGACAAATGTACTATATTACGTATTGGATCACTAAAAAATACAATTTTTACATTACAATGTAGTTTACCAATAAAATGGTCTGATGGTGATGTGGATATACTCAGAATACATATCCCAAAGGAAATAAATGATCTCACTTCAATAAATTATAATAGAAAGTTAGCAAAAATAGATAAGATCTTGCTACCATGGAAAGGTAAATACCTGTCAATTTGTGGGAAAATCACCCTGATTAACTCTTTAGTATTATCCCAGTTTACCTATTTGCTTATGGTCTTGCCTACGCCTAGCGAACAGTTTTTTAAATTATATGAGAAAGAAATATTCAATTTTATTTGGAAAGGCAAACCAGACAAAATTAAACGGACCTATTTATATAATGAATATGAAAGGACAGACATTATTAAATATTAAAGCATTAGACCTATCACTAAAAGCTTCAGTCATACAAAAGTTATACTTAAATCCAAACTGCTTCTCTAGCAAATTAGTAAGATTGTCTCATCCAATGTTCAAGAATGGCCTTTTTCCCTTTATTCAGATTACAACCACTCACTTTCAGTTATTTGAAAAGGAAATAATCTCCCAAATATCACTATTTCTAAAACAAGCCATAGAAAGTTGGTTGCAATTTCAATTTAATCCTCCAGAAACGACAGAACAAATAATGCAACAAATATTGTGGTTAAACTCAAATATACTAATTGACAAAACAACTTTTTTTTTTGGGACCTAATGTTTTAAAAAGGTATAATATTCGTAAATGATATCATCGGTAGGACTGGTGGAGTTATGTCGCACATGCAGCTAACAAAAACATATGGAAATGTCTGCTCTACTCAAAATTACAACCAAATAATTGCAGCCTTACCGCAAAAATGGAAGAGGAAAGTGGAAGGGGGAGAAAGTAAGGAACTTGTCTGTCGGCCTTGCATTAAAGAACATAATTGGTTAAGGAAAACTGTGATAAATAAAAAAGTATATCAGTTTCATTTAAGGACCAAATGATTGACAGCCGTCCCATATAGATTGCAAAATAGTTGGGAAGAGATTTTTGACGTACCGATCCCATGGCATAGTGTTTATGAACTGATACGCAAAACAACACCGGATTCAAAAATTAGAATCTTTCAATTTAAAATTATTATATAAAATTCTTGCTACCAATAGAATGTTATTTATATGGGGGATACAATCTTCCCAGCTCTGCAGATTTTGCTGCGAAGAGACAGAATCATTAGATCATTTGTTTTGGTACTGTCCATTTGTAGCTTGTTTTTGGACACAGGTCCAGGAATGGCTAAAGGATTGCAATATTTACCTGGAGCTAACCTTGCAGATAGCATTACTGGGTGATCTGAAAAGTCATAGTCAATCGATCGATCAATAATATAATAATACTTTTAGCAAAAATGTTTATTTTTAATTCACAATCTGTAGAAACAATGAGAATAGAAAGGTTCAGAATTTTTGTAAAACATCACAGTACAGTTGAAATATATATGGCAAATAGAAATCCTATATGGATGGTGTTATGAGATAGATGGGTGGTGTTGAATGGAGCTGAAGGATGGGACTAATAACAACTAATAACAAAATAATAACAAGATAACTAATATTGTAAGCATACTGTGTCCATAATAAGTATATAGGTTGTATGTTGGGAGCTTTTGGGAAAGAGCACAGTTAGAAAGATATGGCATATGGAAGCAAACCGGATGGACATCATGAAAATGATCGGAGAGGTTGAGAGTAGAAGAAGTTCAGGAGAAAAAAAAAATATATATATATATATATATACAGTGGGGAGAACAAGTATTTGATACACTGCCGATTTTGCAGGTTTTCTTACTTACAAAGCATGTAGAGGTTTGTAATTTTTATCATAGGTACACTTCAACTGTGAGAGACGGAATCTAAAACAAAAATCCAGAAAATCACATTGTATGATTTTTAAGTAATTAATTTGCATTTTATTGCATGACATAAGTATTTGATACATCAGAAAAGCAGAACTTAATATTTGGTACAGAAACCTTTGTTTGCAATTACAGAGATCATACGTTTCCTGTAGGTCTTGACCAGGTTTGCACACACTGCAGCAGGGATTTTGGCCCACTCCTCCATACAGACCTTCTCCAGATCCTTCAGGTTTCGGGGCTGTTGCTGGGCAATACGGACTTTCAGCTCCCTCCAAATATTTTCTATTGGGTTCAGGTCTGGAGACTGGCTAGGCCACTCCAGGACCTTGAGATGCTTCTTACGGAGCCACTCCTTAGTTGCCCTGGCTGTGTGTTTCGGGTCGTTGTCATGCTGGAAGACCCAGCCACGACCCATCTTCAATGCTCTTACTGAGGGAAAGAGGTTGTTGGTCAAGATCTCGCGATACATGGCCCCATCCATCCTCCCCTCAATACGGTGCAGTCGTCCTGTCCCCTTTGCAGAAAAGCATCCCCAAAGAATGATGTTTCCACCTCCATGCTTCACTGTTGGGATGGTGTTCTTGGGGTTGTACTCATCCTTCTTCTTCCTCCAAACACGGCGAGTGGAGTTTAGACCAAAAAGCTCTATTTTTGTCTCATCAGACCACATGACCTTCTCCCATTCCTCCTCTGGATCATCCAGATGGTCATTGGCAAACTTCAGACGGGCCTGAACATGCGCTGGCTTGAGCAGGGGGACCTTGCGTGCGCTGCAGGATTTTAATCCATGACGGCGTAGTGTGTTACTAATGGTTTTCTTTGAGACTGTGGTCCCAGTTCTCTTCAGGTCATTGACCAGGTCCTGCCGTGTAGTTCTGGGCTGATCCCTCACCTTCCTCATGATCATTGATGCCCCACGAGGTGAGATCTTGCATGGAGCCCCAGACCGAGGGTGATTGACCGTCATCTTGAACTTCTTCCATTTTCTAATAATTGCGCCTACAGTTGTTGCCTTCTCACCAAGCTGCTTGCCTATTGTCCTGTAGCCCATCCCAGCCTTGTGCAGGTCTACAATTTTATCCCTGATGTCCTTACACAGCTCTCTGGTCTTGGCCATTGTGGAGAGGTTGGTGTATGTTTGATTGAGTGTGTGGACATGTGTCTTTTATACAGGTAACGAGTTCAAACAGGTGCAGTTAATACAGGTAATGAGTGGAGAACAGGAGGGCTTCTTAAAGAAAAACTAACAGGTCTGTGAGAGCCAGAATTCTTACTGGTTGGTAGGTGATCAAATACTTATGTCATGCAATACAATTCTAATTAATTACTTAAAAATTATACAATGTCATTTTCTGGATTTTTGTTTTAGATTCCGTCTCTCACAGTTGAAGTGTACCTATGATACAAAATTACAGACCTCTACATGCTTTGTAAGTAGGAAAACCTGCAAAATCGGCAGTGTATCAAATACTTGTTCTCCCCACTGTATATATATATATAATTATTGTAAAATTGACTGTGTCCATAAAATGTAGATAGTAAGTATAAGCTGGAAGTAGAGGCCTAAGTATTGTTGTTCACTAGTTTACCCCAAGTAGGGAAAGGGTGGCGGGGTTGGAAAGTAATAAAGGGGAATATATATATATATAAAACATGGGGGATTGGAAGTGATGCAGACAATTACACTGATGGAAGTTACAATCTATCTGCAATATTAAGCTAATCTACCCCCCCCCCAAAAAAAACAACATTTAATATATTTTTTTTTAAATAATATTTACAAAATATATATATATATTTGGCAATATAACGTTTTTGGGTCAATTCTAGGATTGAGGGTTATAATGCTTTGAGTGTATCCAAAAGAATGTGCACCCCAAGATTGTATACAGTAGGTGGAGTCAGATAAAACTAACTAATAGGCTTTGTTATGGAGTAAATCCATTTGAATTCAAATCACTTTTGACTGCACCCCTTTTGATTTGAACAAAACCTTCCATACGTATTTGCCCACTATAGAAGTGCTCAGAAAGTGACTTTTTGGACCTGAATGCAAAAACGTTCAGGAGATATAAAGGTGCTCAAAGTGGACCCATTTTGCATACCCCACCACACCATGAGACATCCATGTCTTCATCACTGGAAAAGATAAATGGTTGAGATTTATATGATATAAAAGCTTACAAACAGGGTTGTCATACTATTTTATAATTTCTGGAGAGAAAAAAATGAAAAAAAGATAAAGCATATTTGCATTTGCTTTATCTTAGACAATAATTTACATAATTGAAGGCAGGGATGGGCAACTGGAAAAAAAAACAAATGTGGAACTCAAACAGGGGTCTCAACTTACTGTTGAGAGTTAGAATAGCAGAATACACAAGATGCAATTTAGAAATGTGGTTGTGCATCAGCAGTTTCTCTCTTGTTATGTCAGTCACTGACAGTCACTCAATTAGCCCATGTCAGCTAACAATTGTTTTGATTGGTAAGTTAGTCTAGCCAGCTAATCATGGTCGAATTACCAACCAGGGGGCACCCATTGATTTTGTTAGTCACGCTCACTCTGATATATTAAAAACTGCAAACATTTCTTTCCACACACTGTTTAAAATTGCATGAAATTTGTTATAAAAATTGCAAAGTCTTCTCTCCGCCCCATGGCAAAATGTGTAGAATTGCAGGAAATGAACTCTAAAATATATTATTTTTTTCTGTGACTCAAGAGCATGTGTGGGTGTGGGTACGCCTCTGCGGTCCCTCATGATGAGTTCACCTTTTTTGTGGTGTCATGTTTTGGCTGATAAATGTACTAAAATGGGAATAAAATTTGAAATGGCAACTTTCAAGTGGTACCACAAAGATGGTTGGAGGTCCACACATTCGAGAACGTTGACTTCAATGGGAATATCTGTTGTTTTAAATTACACTGTCAATCCTCCATAGGAAACCTACTGAAATCATAGAAATATATTACCATTTACATTGACATTTGATGGTGGGTGGACCGGCGGCCATCTTTGTGGCAGTAATTAGAAGTTAACATTTCTATTCAATTTCAATGTTGTACCAGCTAAATTGCAGTTGTCTGAAGGGATAGGTCCATTCTATGAATTCTATATCTATGATTGAAATTACACCCACCCTGTATTCAAGAGCATGTTGTGTCTCAACCGATGGCAGGCACAACACAAAAATGTCAGATTATGTGAAATAGGGTCTAAACTACAACATATGTGAATATGAAGAAATAAAATCAGTTCACGCGTTTTTAGATAATTGACGTTGAAAGGTTTAAAAATGAAATGATCTTTTATTCAAAAACATTTTTTTCAATAAATAATAAAATAGTTTGACAACAATGTTTGTAAGCTTTTAAAGTATATCAAACTCAACCATTTGTATTTTCCAGTGATGAAGACATGGATGTCTCATGGTATGGTGGGGTATGCAAAATGGGTCAACTGAGCACCTTTATCTTGACATTCACATCCAAAAAGTCAGTCACTTTCTAACCACTTCTTTCATGGGCAAACATGTATGGAACATTTTGTTTAAATCAAAAGGGATGCTGTCAAAAAAGTGATTGAATTCAAATGGATTTACCCTATGACATCAAAATCCAGAGTCGATACTGGTTCTATGGAACTAGGTTTTACCCTACAGTCGAAGGTATTTCAGTAGAGGGTAGTAGTTAGTTGGGTAGTTAGTTACTGTCTGCCCAGGGTAGTAGTTAGTTGGGTAGTTAGTTACTGTCTGCCCAGGGTAGTAGTTAGTTGGGTAGTTAGTTACTGTCTGCCCAGAAGGACTGGGATGTGTGTGATCTACCTTTCTGGACTCAAACACCCAGTGGCTTTTTCCATCTTTATCCACCTGGTTCCACCACCTCAGGCCCACCATCAACCGCCCTGTGATGTTCTGAAATATAGTAGTGGAGTTAATACATCATTAGGCTACTTACTTAAAGCGAAAGAGGTTTGACAATATCTACACTTGTTCTATTGATATTATATTGCTGTTCTATCGATATTCTATTGCTGTTACTGATCTATTATTATTATTATTATTAACTGTTCTATAGCCTGTTCTACTACTGTTTAGGGTCTACCTTAACGGTCCAGAAGTCAGCTGACAGGAAGAGGATGATGGTGACCATGCAGGCGATGAAGCTACTGCTGAGGAGCTCACAGAGCAGGTACACCAGGATGGCACTCACTCTGAAGAATAGGTGGAAGAAGGAGGCCACTGGATGTCTGGAAAACACGGTAAGAGCATGAATATACAATACAGTAGGTTGAATGGGTCTGTCGCTTCTATTCAGGGCTGAGAGCCATTGCATTATACCGTTTCCTGGCTGAGCCACTGAGTGCAATGCTGAACCAACTTACTTGATTTTAGTCTTCTTTGACTTTCCTCCTCTGCCTGTATCCTCCTCTGCATCAAACAGGGAGACGTCATCATCGTTGTCATCCTAGAAACATATGGAAGAAAACATTCATCACTCCATACACGTGATTTTAAAATGCTAAAACCTGCATAGCTCATCCATTGCATGTTAAAGCAGTGACACCCGTTAACCAGCTAACGTCAGCTAGCTAGACAGCCAATACCTGGATTGTTACAAGTCCAGTGTGTGATAGGCACTTAGCTAACAACTTAACTAACCTCACTAGATATTGAAGATATTGATTTGTTAGTGTTCATGATTTGTTTGGTGACTATTGTCATAAAATAACCAGTTTGTTAAATAGGCCTAACATGTAAACAAATCCTAGCTAACAGATAATGTTAGCGTGCAAGCTAACTTCTCTGGATGAGAGGTTTCTTATGTCCATACGTCCCAGCACGATGCAACATCACGATGAGATGTCTTAGTAACATGTTTGCCATACCAAATAACCGAACTTGATCAAATCATTTAATTATACGATGAAAGAAAGCGACAATTGACGACTTACCAGTCTCATCATTGTGGAAACTGCGGATGGGCTCCACTTCCGGCTTACGCGTTAGGTCAAAGTGTATGACTTTGACCAATCAAGAGTCAATGAAGATGTAATATTTCCGCGTTCAAACATATGGGAACTTGGAAATCTCCAACTTCCGACTTCATTGCGTTCAAGACAAATTAAAATTAAAATTAAATTTAAAAAAGAGCTCCGAGTGAAAAATATTTTATCGGTCAACCAACTCAGGAATTCTGAAAAATAAAATAAAAACGTCGTAGGTCTTATACTGTATACTGCACATTCAATTATACATATCATATCACCTTGTATGTATGAGCTTGTATGTATGAGTTTCAGGGTATGTTTGTTTTTAATAAATCTTAATGATTGCACAAAAATATCAAGCTCTCTTTCAAAAATCAATAATAAGGGGGTAATCTTCAAAAATCTACATTTGTGTATAAAGAATTTGGCTAATACAATTAAATTATTGACTAGGAAATTGAAATCATTATCATTTTGGAATAAACCAAATGTGACGTCATTGTGTGTGAAATTGGCCAAATTAATATTCTTTGAAAATAATAAATAATGTACCTCCACTCAGAAATAAGTAATATGATCACAGCAAAACAAAATATGTTTTATGTTTTAAGACCCTACAAGGATTGGGGCTTCAATATTATTGATTTTGAATCAATGAATGGTATGTTGAAACTAAAGTGGTTACAGTCTTTCCTCTGTAATATGGATGGCCTGTGGTTCAGTGTCCCTGCTTCCATCTTTAAAAAGATTGGAGGAATATATTTATTGCTTAGATGTGACTTTAATATTAACACATTACTTGTGAAACGTTCTGCATTTCACCAACAAGTTATTGTATTGGAAATTGGCATATAAACACAACTTCACTCCACATAACACACCGACGATATGGAATAATAAGTGTATTATGTGCCGTAACGAGCCCATATTCTTTGAAGAATGCATAAATAAAACTACTCGGCTTTTCTAGAGCTCCGACCTGAAGTTCACTGACGTCATAATTTGACCCCGTTCAGAGTTCTCATGCCTCGTTCAAAACAACTGGGAACTCGGAAATCATGACGTCAGTGATCATCAGGTCGGAAAGTCAGCGCCCTAGAAAGAGGCCCGAGTTCCCTAGTTGGAATTTAGAGTTGAATGACCGTTCATATATATTTTTCCAAGTCGGAGCTCGTTTTTTTCCGAGTTCCCAGTTATTTTCAACGCGGTACTAGTTGTCTTGAAAGCACATTTTAGCCAGAGGTGCGTTGAGCCCTGGGCTGTATTCAGTACGTGTTTAGGTTCTGGAACGTTCAATAGAACGGAAACGGTGCTGTACTGAAGGACCAGTTAAAAAATGGGGAGTGGTTGGGGAACACTGTCAGCATGGCCACTACCCTTTAAAAGGGTCACTCGTTGCTTCAAGCTACACCTCGCCACGCCCACCAAACGGTAGCAAACGTACCTGAAAGTCTGTTCAAGAACGTACAATAACGTTTTGGGGAAACGTGTCGTTCAGTACAAGCCGTTCCGCAACAGCTATTACGTTCCACTCCTTTTGCCACTCCTGTCATTTGACGGCAAGGAGCGGAATGTTTTCCACTCGTCATTTGAAAAATGACAGGAGTGGCAAGGAGTGGAATGTAACCTAAAAAGACTGGTACCCAGACTTGCTGTAATATGCGGTCTGTTCATGGTGCAAAGTTACAGAACATTAAAATAGAATGAGTGTGTTGTCCATCAGGAAGAATTGCAAAGTGTTCGAAAACAGATCGATACTTTTTTTTTTAATTAACAAGCATCAAATGCAAACAATACATGCAATTATACAAAATGTAAAACAAATACAGTATATACATACAGTGCCTTCAGAAAGTATTAATATCCCTTGACTTATTCCGCATTTTGTTGTGTTACAGAGTGATTTCTTTCTCACCCATCTACACACAATACCCCATAATGACAAAGTGCAAACATGTTTTTAGATTTTTTTTGCAAATGTATTGAAAATGAAATACAGAAATATCTCATTTACATAAGTATTCACACCCCTGTGTCAATACATGTTAGGGAAAGGAACAGGGGATACCTAGTCAGTTGCACAACTGAATGCATTCAACCGAAATGTGGCTTCTGCATTTAACCCAAGCCCTCTGAATCATAGAGGTGCTGGGTGCTGCCTTAATCGACATCCACATCATCGGCGCTTGGGGAGCAGTTGTTGTTGGGGGTTAACTTCCTTGCTCAAGGAATCACCTTTGGCAGTGATCACAGCTGTGAGTCTTTCTGGGTAAGTCTCTAAGAGCTTTCCATACCTGGATTGAACAATATTTGCCCATTATTCTTTTCAAAATTCTTCAAGCTCTGTCAAATTGGTTGTTGATCATTGCTAGACAACCATTTTCAAGTAATGCCATAGATGTTCAAGCAGATATACGTCAAAATTGTAACTCGGCCACTCAGGAACATTCACTGTCTTCTTGGTAAACAACTCCAGTGTAGATTTGGCCTTGTGTTTTAGGTTATTGTCCTGCTGAAAGGTGAATTCTTCTCCCAGTGTCTGGTGGAAAGCAGACTGAACCAGGTTTTCCTCAAGGATTTTGCCTCCCCAGTCCTTAACGATTACAAGGATACCCAAAACCTGATGCAGCCACCACTATGCTTGAAAATATGGAGAGTGGTACTCAGTAATGTGTTGTATTGGATTTGCCCCAAACATAACACTTTGTATTCAGGACAAAAAGTGAATTGCTTTTACAAATTTTTTGCATTATTACTTTATTGCCTTGTTGCAAACAGGATGCATGATTTTGAATATGTTTATTCTGTCAATTAGGTTAGTATTGTGGAGTAACTACAATGTTGTTGATCCATCTTCTGTTTTCTCCTATCACAGCCATTAAACTCTGCAACTGTTTTCAAGTTACCATTGGCCTCATGGTGAAATCCCTGAGCAGTTTCTTTCCTCTCCGGCAACTGAGTTAGAAAGGACACCTGTATTTTTGTAGTGACTGGGTGTATTGATACACCATCCAAAGTGTAATTAATAACTTCACCATGCTCAAAGGGATATTCAATGTCTGCTTTTCTTTTTGTTTTACCCCTCTACCAATAAGTGCCTTTCTTTGTGAGGCATTGGAAAACCTCCCTGGTCTTTGTGGTTGAATGTGTGTTTGAAATTCACTGCTCGACTGAGGGACCTTACAGATAATTGTATGTGTGGTGTACAGAGATGAGGTAGTCGTTCAAAAATCACGTTAAACACTATTACTGCACACAGAGTGAGTCCATGCAACTTATTATGTGACTTGTTAAGCACATTTTTACTCCTGAACTTATTTAGGCTTGCCAGAACAAAGGGGTTGAATACTTATTGACTCAAGACGTTTCAGCTTCTCATTTTTAATTGATTTGTAAAAATGTCCAAAAACATAATTCCACTTTGACATAATGAGGTATTGTGTGTAAACCAGTGACAAAAAAATCTAATTTAATCTATTTTAAATTCAGTCTGTAACACAACAAAATGTGGAAAAAGTCAAGGGGTGTGAATACTTTCTGAAGGCACTGTTTATGTGGGATGCAGCAGTAGGGACACGTTACACAAATTACAAATATTTTTCCTTCTTCTTCTTCTTCTTCTTTGGTATTATGGCGGATCATATAGATGTGGGATTCAGCGGTAGGGAGGGCTCCAGTCCTGCCTGTAGTAGCGGGGGTAGCCAGTGGGAGGCGCAGTTCACCACACTGGCACCTCTCCGTTTTGGACTGTTTTGTTCCAGAACCCCCTCGTGGCATGAAAAATCATTTTCACTTTTTGCAATGTAAAAATTATAATAAAAGCAATCAAAGTTCATTCGAGTTGACTCTTTGTTAATGATCCTGCCCCCACAAAAAATACCGTTATGTGAAAAAGTAAATAAAAAAAGTTGTTTCATTCCGCCGTCAAACTACAGTATTGAAGTCTGGAATGACACGTTACACAAATTACAAATATTTGTCTTCTTCTTCTTTGGTATTATGGCGGATCATATAGATGTGGGATTCAGCAGTAGGGAGGGCTCCAGTCCTGCCTGTAGTAGCGGGGGTAGCCAGTAGGAGGCGCAGTTCACCACACTGAGCACCTCACACAACAGTCCACACAACTCCTCTCGAGTTAGCGTTCTCTTGCTCTGCTGCTCTGGCCTGGAGATGCTCCTGTTCAACTGCTCTGGTCTGGGTATGCCCTTGTGTTGGAAGATGTAGCACTAAGATATAATAAGAACTGGAGACTGCTTCCAAATGTCCGACTGTTGTTTTCAAGGTAATCTACTCACGTTCGCATACACCGATTTACGGACCGCCTATATCCGGATCAACATCAGTAGCACTCAGTGTTCACAGGGAGCTGCGCGAGCAGTGATGACGTCATCACGTCACTCAAAAACATGGCAGACATTGGATTCATATAAAATGAGTAATGAAAAAAAAATCAGCCTCAGCGACAATTATTTGAATAATTAAATGGATGTTTTGTGCACAAAGTTGATGACTAAAGTGTCTTATTAGGAATTTTCAAATCTCACTTCTCTATGTGGCCATTTATGGAAATGGTCTTTCTGTTAAACTGCAGTACTGAAGCAAAACTGTAGGAGCAGTCGAAACCATGCTTCTAGACCGGAACCCTGGCCCCTTTGGGACGTGCTGCAGCTCCTCTGAGTGACAATTGACCCTTTGCTAAGCCCCGCCCCCCTTGGTTACTGTTGCATCCTCTGACAACATTTTCCCGGGAAGCTCCAATTCCCCATTCAACCACTGGCGAAATCCCCTCACAATGATTTCAAACGGTGTTTCTAATGCACCATGAAATTAAACACATACTATCAATTGCTAATCAGGAAGCTCTTGGGTATATTGTGGTGGACTGTCATTACAATTGCTTCACAGGAACCTGGAAAAATGATGTTTGTAGCGTATTTAGCCACTGAATGGCTCTGAATTCACTGTCAGCATGCAGTCAAAGCTATAACTACTTTTGGAGCTAACTAGTGCTCTCAAATCACATCCTGATGTCGACAGCAGATGGGAGTTGTATTCATAACATCACTAACTTAGCCAGCCAACATACATGTTAAGTGTATTAAGTTATATTAAGTGGCTGGCTAGCTAGCTAGCGTTAGCAACGGTTTGTGGTCAATTAGACACAGCTAGCCAACCAGCTGAACTAGCAAACAATGTAACATACATTATAATTTCGGATTCGAAAAAGACTCCAAAAGGCTCTGCATTTCAGGAATCACAGTAGCAAGTACTTCTGGTGCACTGTTAAATTCTTTAGCCATTTAAATATAGATTTAAATGGCATAACAGTGTGTGTGTGTGTGTGTGTGTGTGTGTGTGTGTGTGTGTGTGTGTGTCTAAGTGTCCATGCTGCGCGGCCAGGTACAGCGCCGACTGACCCGCATCTGTCCGAGAGTTCACGTAGGCAAGGCAACCGAGGGAGGAGCTTGCTGCAAAGAGCCAATGGAAAGAGCAACCACTTTAGACTACTGAGATGCACTTGTAGGTGCCAGGTGCAGATACAAAGACAAAGACAGGAAGTTCCCTGCCCTCTCTTATCTCAAACCAGCAGCAATGATTAGCTCACGTACACATTCAGTGTTGCCGGCGGCTGCAGCCTCATGGAGGGTGTTCCAGCCACGGTCACACCAGCTGTCCACACTTCGGCCCATCTGGACCATAGACAACACACGGCTGACATCCCCCTCACGTGCTGCCGCGGCGAGGCTGGTCAGTGTGTCGCTGTAACGATCGGTAACGACCATCTTCATCTCCCTGAACAACTCTGAATAAATAGAGGAAAAATGGTGAGAGGGTGAAAAGTGCATGGGGGTTGAGAAGAGAGGTAGAAGAACGGGTGGGAAGAGATGGATTGGGAGAGATGGGGAGAGGGAAGAGAGGAGGGATCAGAGAAGATGGGCATGATGGGATGAGACAGAACATTAGTGGAAGGAGTGGGGAGAGAGGAAAGGAGAGGGTGCATCTCATAATAGAGTAACTCACTTTGTAATAATAGAGTCTAATAGAGTAACTCATGTAGTTACTTCTCTCTAGCTAGAAGAAGGAGCTGGTAAACAAAAGCATCTCGGTCACACACATTATAATCTCTAGTCAGATTAAATAAAGGCTAGTCCTGGCTAAAGTAACAGGTAAATACCGGTAGCTAGCTAATATGAATATACCATCTAGGAATGGGGTTCGATCCCCGGGACCACCCATACGTAAAAATGTATGCACACATGACTGTAAGTCGCTTTGGATAAAAGCGTCTGCTAAATGGCATATTATTATTATTATTACTAGCTAGCTAGCAGTAACAGCAAAGACAGTACAGTATGAAGATGGGCTAAAACTGCTTCGCCAATAGAAATCCCTCATCACACTTGTAGGCCAAGTCATGGCAACGTTGGCTAGCAAAGCTCATGTGTAGAAACATGTCATCGGGTCTAATGGTCGTCTCGGGCCGAACTGCGCATGTGCAGGCCGTAAAATCAAAGGCACTCCTTTGATATAAAGTTGTTTTTGACAAAAATGAAAATGTGTCAGTTTGTCACTTTCACGAGGTTGGAGTAATAACATGTTCAACTACTTAAGGCATTGGCTCAAATCTAGGTTGTGCCTTTAGATTTTGAGAAAATTAACAACTAAGGAATAATATTTCACTTCTCTCATTGACCTCTCAAACCCCAAACCCCGGCCTGGTCTGTTTGGTCTGATTCGCAAGCTTTCCAGGAAGTCTCACAATGTTGCACTTCTGGGTTTAGAAACTCTGTGGTAACAGGAATGCACGACCGCATTTTGAGTCTAAAGAAGTGACGGTTGGCTATGAAAATTATTCTCTCACACTTGTAAACGTGTAAAAATGTAAAAGTTCATATGAATTAAATAATAAAGGTTTGAAGCAGTTTACCTTAACTAGAAGTCTCCCGCTTTTAACAGCTGTGTGTGGCTTGCAACATCAACAAAACACTTTGAGCCGCTTCCATACACCACTTCATCTTCTTCTTTGGTATTATGGCAGTCCGCAAACAAATTAGGTATTTTGGAATTTTATTAGGATCCCCATTAGCTGTTGCGAAAGCAGCACCTACTCTTCCTGGGGTCCACACAAAACATGAAACATGACATAATACAGAACATTAATAGAAATGAAGGACAGAACTACATCAATTTTAAAAAGGCACACGTAGCCTACATATCAATACATACACGTAAAATATCTAGGTGAAATAGGGGAGAGGCGTTGTGCCGTGAGGTGTTGCTTCATCAGTTTTTTAAAAACAGGTTTGCTGTTCATTTCAGCAATATGAGATGGAAGGAAGTTCCATGCAGTAATGGCTCTATATAATACTGTACGCTTCCTTGAATTTGTTCTGGATTTGGGGACTGTGAAAAGACCCCTGGTGGCATGTCTGGTGGGGTAAGTGTGTGTGTCAGAGCTGTGTGTAAGTTGGCTATTTGTGTCTAAGTTGACCATTAATGTTTCTTTAAAAATAAGAAGTGATACAGTCAATCTCTCCTCAACTCTTAGTCAAGAGAGACTGGCATGCATAGTATTTATATTAGCCTTCTGATTACAATGAAGAGTAAGACGTGCCGCTCTGTTCTGGGCCAGCTGCAGCTTAACTAGGTCTTTCTTTGCAGCACTTGACCACATGACTGGAAAATAATCAAGATAAGACAAAACTAGAGCCTGCAAGACTTTTTGTGGGGTGTCAAAAAAGCAGAGCATCTCTTTATTATGGTCAGACCTCTCCCCATCTTTACAACTTTTGACTCTGTATGTTTTGACCATGACAATTTACAATCTAAGGTAACACCAAGTCATTTAGTCTCTTCAACTTGTTCAACAGTCACACAATTCATTACCAGATTCAGCTGAGGTCTTAGCGCTTAGGGAATGATTTGGACCAAATACAATGCTCTTAGTTTTAGAGATGTCCATGACAAGTTTATTACTGACCACCCATTCCAAAACTGACTGCAACACCTTGTTAAGGGGTTCAGTGACTTCATTAGCTGTGGTTGCTGACACATATATGGTTGAATCATCAGCATACATGGACACACAGGCTTTGTTTAATGCCAGTGGCAGGTCATTGGTAAAAAAATAGAAAAGAGCAGAGGGCCTAGAGAGCTGCCCTGCGGTACACCACACCCTACATGCTCGACATTAGAAAAGCTTCCATTAAAGAAAACCCTCTGAGTTCTATTAGATAGACAGCTCTGAAGCCACGAGGTTGAAAAGCCATAAAACATCTGTATTGGCTGTGTATCAGCCTACTATTCTGTGGTATGAATTCATTACACTTTGTGAAATAATTGCCCTACCAACTAACACTACACCCATTAAAACCTCATCACTATTCCACTACTTGGCCCCTATCTGATCCTACACCTGGCCGGCAGCCTGGGAGGACGAGAACACTCTCGTTCAAAACACCTTGTAACTCTTCTGCAGTAAAATCTCGTCCTCCCAAGTACTTCTCTGCAGCTGCCGCCACAACATCTATCCTCTGTGATTTACATTCCATTTCTGCAGTACAGTTGACAACCATGGCAACGAACGCCAAAAAAACAACCTTACTGTAGCACATGTTATTCCTATCACTCTCTATTGGCCCGGCCGACTCACAGGAAGCCTCTTAGGATCCCTCGCCCTGGACCCATCTTCCTCTACTACTCTCTCCACTGCCTCAGCATACACCACCTTCTGCACTACTCTGATCATGGCAACCTTGACCTGCCTTTATCTCATCGGACACCTCTGATCCCCAGCAACATGGGCACCCCTACAGTTTACACACACAACTTTTTACACTGATACTACACATTCCTTTGTCTCATGTCCTCCTGCACACTTCTCACATCTAGGAATCTCCCTCTTACACACTGCTGCTACATGACCATAAGCTTGACACCTAAAACACCGTAATGGGTTCGGGACATGATTTTACCTGGTAAAGACTCAAAAAGACCGACAGTGTCTTCTCAGTTTCACTACCCTCGCCACCAGATCTTGGATGATGGGTCAAGCGTGAGTAGTAGGCCTTGGCCAATACAGAGTGATACAAATTTGTGCTTCAGTAAGGTTGGGTTCTTAACATTCATTGCCATGGTTATCAGCTGTACAGAAGAAATGGAACCTAAATCACAGAGAATAGATGTTGTGGTGGCAGCTGCAGAGAAGTACTTAGATGTACGAGGTTTTACTGAAGAAAAGTTCCAAGGTGTGTTGAACGAGAGTCCCGTACTCCCAGGCCGTTGGAATGTGGTGGGGATTTAAATTTTTTATGAAATAGTGGTATATAGGTGTAGGGTTAGTTGGTGGTAAATAGGGGTATATAGGTGGAGGGTTAGTTGGTGGTATGTAATAGTGGTATATAGATGTTAGTTGGTGGTATGTAATAGTGGTATATAGATGTTAGTTGGTGGTATGTAATAGTGGTATATATATGTTAATTGGTGGTATGTAATAGTGGTATATAGATGTTAGTTGGTCATATGTAATAGTAATAATAAATAATAATAATGTGCCATTTAGCAGACGCTTTTATCCAAAGCGACTTACAGTCATGCGTGCATACATTTTTGTGTATGGGTGGTCCCGGGGATCGAACCCACTACCCTGGCGTTAAAAGCGCTGTGCTCTACCAGCTGAGCTACAGAGGACCACAATAGTGGTATATAGATGTTAGTTGGTGGTATGTAATAGTGGTATATAGATGTTAATTGGTGGTATGTAATAGTGGTATATATACAGTGGGGAGAACAAGTATTTGATACACTGCCGATTTTGCAGGTTTTCCTACTTACAAAGCATGTAGAGGTCTGTAATTTTTATCATAGGTACACTTCAACTGTGAGAGACGGAATCTAAAACAAAAATCCAGAAAATCACATTGTATGATTTTTAAGTAAATAATTTGCATTTTATTGCATGACATAAGTATTTGATACATCAGAAAAGCAGAACTTAATATTTGGTACAGAAACCTTTGTTTGCAATTACAGAGATCATACGTTTCCTGTAGGTCTTGACCAGGTTTGCACACACTGCAGCAGGGATTTTGGCCCACTCCTCCATACAGACCTTCTCCAGATCCTTCAGGTTTCGGGGCTGTCGCTGGGCAATACGGACTTTCAGCTCCCTCCAAAGATTTCCTATTGGGTTCAGGTCTGGAGACTGGCTAGGCCACTCCAGGACCTTGAGATGCTTCTTACGGAGCCACTCCTTAGTTGCCCTGGCTGTGTGTTTCGGGTCGTTGTCATGCTGGAAGACCCAGCCACGACCCATCTTCAATGCTCTTACTGAGGGAAGGAGGTTGTTGGCCAAGATCTCGCGATACATGGCCCCATCCATCCTCCCCTCAATACGGTGCAGTCGTCCTGTCCCCTTTGCAGAAAAGCATCCCCAAAGAATGATGTTTCCACCTCCATGCTTCACGGTTGGGATGGGGTTCTTGGGGTTGTACTCATCCTTCTTCTTCCTCCAAACACGGCGAGTGGAGTTTAGACCAAAAAGCTCTATTTATGTCTCATCAGACCACATGACCTTCTCCCATTCCTCCTCTGGATCATCCAGATGGTCATTGGCAAACTTCAGACGGGCCTGGACATGCGCTGGCTTGAGCAGGGGGACCTTGCGTGCGCTGCAGGATTTTAATCCATGACGGCGTAGTGTGTTACTAATGGTTTTCTTTGAGACTGTGGTCCCAGCTCTCTTCAGGTCATTGACCAGGTCCTGCCGTGTAGTTCTGGGTTGATCCCTCACCTTCCTCATGATCATTGATGCCCCACGAGGTGAGATCTTGCATGGAGCCCCAGACCGAGGGTGATTGACCGTCATCTTGAACTTCTTCCATTTTCTAATAATTGCGCCAACAGTTGTTGCCTTCTCACCAAGCTGCTTGCCTATTGTCCTGTAGCCCATCCCAGCCTTGTGCAGGTCTACAATTTTATCCCTGATGTCCTTACACAGCTCTCTGGTCTTGGCCATTGTGGAGAGGTTGGAGTCTGTTTGATTGAGTGTGTGGACAGGTGTCTTTTATACAGGTAACGAGTGGAGAACAGGAGGGCTTCTTAAAGAAAAACTAACAGGTCTGTGAGAGCCGGAATTCTTACTGGTTGGTAGGTGATCAAATATTTATGTCATGCAATAAAATGCAAATTAATTACTTAAAAATCATACAGACCTCTACATGCTTTGTAAGTAGGAAAACCTGCAAAATCGGCAGTGTATCAAATACTTGTTCTCCCCACTGTATGTTAATTGGTGGTTTGTAATAGTGGTATATAGATGTTAGTTGGTGGTATGTAATAGTGGTATATAGATGTTAATTGGTGGTTTGTAATAGTGGTATATAGATGTTAGTTGGTGGTATGTAATAGTGGATTTGGCATCCTCAGATCCTCAAAAAGTTATACAGCTGAACCATTGAGAGCATCTTGACTGGCCGCATCACCACTTGGTACGGCAACTGCAAGGCCCCCAACCGCAAGGCGCTACAGAGGGTGATAAGTACCGGCCCAGTACATCACTGGGACCGAGCTCCCTGCTATCCAGGACCTCTATACCAGGCGGTGTCAGACGAAACCCCCAAAAGTTGTCAAAGACTCCAGCCACCCAAGCCATAGACTGTTCTCTCTGCTACCGCATGGCAAGCGGTAATGATGCACCAAGTCTGGAACCAACAGGATCAGCTTCTACCCCCCCAAACCATAAGACTGCTAAACAAGACGGCTAAATAGTTAATCAAATGGCTACCTGCATTCACCCTTTTTTGCACTAACTCTCTTGCACTGACTCTATGCAAACACACTGGACTCACACATACTTCCACTGAAACCCAAACACACATATACGCCACACACACATAACATGCGCACGCATGCATTCTAACAACAGAAACACTAACACACACACACACACACACACTCACACACACACTTTCACACTCGCCACATACACTGCTGCTACTGTCTATTATCTATAATGTTGCCTAGACACTTTACCCCTACCTACAGTGCCTTCGGAAAGTATTCAGACCCCTTGACTTTTTCCACATTTTGTTACGTTACAGCCTTATTCTAAAATTGATTAAATAAAAAATATTCCTCATCAATCTACACACAATACCCCATAATGACAAAGTGAAAACTGGTTTTTAGAAGAAAAAAATGATGTAAGTATTCAGACCCTTTGCTATGAGACTCGAAATTGAGCTCATTGATCATCTTTACGATGTTTCTTCAACTTGATTGGTGTCCACCTGTGGTAAATTCAATTGATTGGACATCATTTGGAAAGGCACACCTGTTCATATAAGGTCCCACAGTTGACAGTGCATGTCAGAGCAAAAACTAAGCCATAATGTCGAAGGAATTGTCCGTAGAGCTCCGAGACAGGATTGTGTCGAGGCACAGATCTGGGGAAGGGTACCAATGTCTGCAGCATTGAAGGTCCCCAAGAACACAGTGGCCTCCATCATTCTTAAATGGAAGAAGTTTGGAAACACCAAGACTCTTCCTAGAGCTGGCCACCCGGCCAAACTGAGCAATCGGGGGAGAAGGGCCTTGGTCAGGACGGTGACCAAGAACCCGATGGTCACTCTGACAGAGCTCTAGAGTTCCTCTGTGGAGATGGGAGAACCTTCCAGAAGGACAACCATCTCTGCAGCACTCCACCAATCAGGCCTTTATGGTAGAGTGGCCAGACAGAAGCCACTCCTCAGTAAAAGGTACATGACAGCCCGCTTGGAGTTTGCCAAAAGGCACCTAAAGGACTCTCAGACCATGAGAAACAAGATTCTCTGGTCTGATGAAAACCAAGATTAAACTCTTTGGCCTGAATTCCAAGCATCACGTATGGAGGAAACCTGGCACCATCCCTATGGTGAAGCATGGTGGTGGCAGTATCATGCTGTGGGGATGTTTTTCAGCAGCAGGGACTGGGAGACTAGTCAGGATCGAGGGAAAGATGAACGGAGCAAAGTACAGAGAGATCCTTGAGTGGCCCAGCCAGAGCCCGGACTTGAACCCGATCTAACATCTCTGGAGAGACCTGTAAATAGCTGTGCAGCGACGCTCCCCATCCAACCTGACAGAGCTTGAGAGGATCTGCAGAGAAGAATGGGAGAAACCAAATACATAGCTGCCTCAATTACCTCATACCCCTGCACATCGACTCAGAACTGGTACTTCCTGTATACATCCATGTTATTTTTACTCGTTATTCTTATTCATTATTCACTATTTAAATTTGGTATATCTTTTTTTTAAACTCTACATTGTTGGAAAAGAACCTGTAAGTAAGTGTCACGCCCTGACTTATGGGACTCTTGTCTGGCCCGGCCCGGCCCGTTCCCGCTCCCCGCACGTCACTGTTAGTCTGCAGAGCATGTGACAAATACCATTTTACGACGCATGTGACAAATACCAAGCATGCGACAAATACAACTGTATTTTATTTTATTTATAGTGTTATCTCTCAAATACATTACATTTCAAAGTCACAGTGCAGCAGTCGCAAAGTTTACCAAAGAAGTCCACCATTCGATTAGTCACAGTGTCAAAACTATTTTGCGTCAGATTTTAACAATAATATAAATAGAAAGTGAGCCATCACATTAGAGGTAACCTAACCATTGACATTGTGCCAAGATTATTCATACAACAAGAGTAAGAACAACTAATATACTCTCTGGAAATATATAACAAATATTCAACTTTCATTTAGAAAAGTAATTTCCAGATCTAGTGAGGTTTCTTGTCACCTTATGAGGATTTATGTTTATTTTTCCATTGCTTCTTGCATTCTAAATCTTCTCAGGCTTGACAGAGAAAACTGACCACCGACAAATTGATCACTGTTCAACAACAGGAGTTACTGTGAAACGGCTGAGGGGTGCTACATCAGCGTTTGGAGGTGTTTTAGAGGGAGAGGAGATTTTCAGTGGCAACGGCTCTCCAGGTCCAACAAGCAGTACCACATTCTCCTTCTTCGACAGCCAGAAGGCTGGGTAGAGGGGCTCCAGAAACGCAGCCTTGTATTTGTGGATGAGGGTCATGCCGACGGCGTCATCCACCCCATAGAAAGCCAGTAAGCCACGGCTATAGTCCACGTAGACCCCAATACGTGTGAACTTGTCCAGTCCCAGAGGTGTCTCCACATCACCGTGCCAGGCAGAGAAGGTACGTCCGTTCCATTGGAGGCACCATGAGAAGTCATTGCCGGTGATGCAGCTGTTACTTTCCGAACCCTTGCGGTCGATGCTCTTGTAGGTGAGTCCAACATGCGTGCCCTCACCGCTCACGTCCACCTCGAAGTAGTGTCGGCCGACATAGAAGCTCTCTGTGGCCAGTACCTGGCGCCAGTTCTCAAAGCGTTCAGGGACATCGGGGTACGGGTGTTGCCAGGGTGTGGTGTTGGTCACCTTCCTGTTTTCTTCAGTCAGACGCAGGAACTTATGGGCCGTGTCTGCGTCAAAACTCATGGGATTGGCATCTGCACAGCGTGAGAGAGAACAACATAACAGAACATGAGAAAAGCAGAGCAGAATCAACAGCTTAGGCAAGGCCAACTTTACAGATTCAAAAACAACAATTACGCTATACAAGGATTTTGATATTTTCTACAGAATATTATGATAACCTTGAAGTACTACCGTGATATATTCAAGTGATTTGAAGCATTGTTTTGTTTCTGTATGGATGACCTCAATACGATAGAAGACACTCACATTTTAGAAAGTCTTTCCGCGTCTTTGGGTCTGGAACATCCATGTTCTGTTTGGCTGCAATTATTTCATGGACTGTCGTTTTAATCCCCATCATGTCTGAAGAGTAGAGAGAGAGAGAGAAATGGAACATGTTTTATGGTCATAAATAATCACATTAGCCTACTTCACTTTTTTAACTCACAAGCATGAAGTTTTAATTTGATTGTAGCCATTTATTTTTTGAAGAAAGAAAGAACACATTGCTACATAGTATTACAATGACAACATCCCCCATGACACTCAAACTGGTGACTCACACTGCTCACAGCTGGGTTTCCCTCTAGCGAAGGACAGCCCTAGGGCGGCAGGTAGCTTAGTGGGTAAGAGCGTTGTGCCAGTAACCGAAAGGTCGCTGGTTCTAATCCCCGAGCCGACTAGGTGAAAAATCTGTCGATGTGCCCTTGAGCAAGGCACTTAACCCTAATTGCTCCTGTAAGTCGCTCTGGATAAGAGCGTCTGCTAAATGACTAAAAATGTAAAAATGTAAAAAATTAGAGGCTCTTAACTATTTTTATCTCTCTGACTCCAGTCTACTGCAGTCTACTCCAGTCTACTCCAGTCTACTCCAGTCTACACCAGTCTACCAGTCTACTCCAGTCTACCAGTCTACTCCAGTCTACCAGTCTACTCCAGTCTACCAGTCTACTCCAGTCTACCAGTCTACTCCAGTCTACCAGTCTACCAGTCTACTCCAGTCTACCAGTCTACTCCAGTCTACCAGTCTACTCCAGTCTACCAGTCTACTTCAGTCTACCAGTCTACTCCAGTCTACCAGTCTACTTCAGTCTACCAGTCTACTCCAGTCTACCAGTCTACCAGTCTACTCCAGTCTACCAGTCTACTCCAGTCTACCAGTCTACTCCAGTCTACCAGTCTACTCCAGTCTACCAGTCTACCAGTCTACTCCAGTCTACCAGTCTACTCCAGTCTACCAGTCTACCAGTCTACTCCAGTCTACCAGTCTACTCCAGTCTACCAGTCTACTTCAGTCTACCAGTCTACTCCAGTCTACCAGTCTACTCCAGTCTACCAGTCTACTCCAGTCTACCAGTCTACCAGTCTACTCCAGTCTACCAGTCTACTCCAGTCTACCAGTCTACTCCAGTCTACCAGTCTACCAGTCTACTCCAGTCTACCAGTCTACTCCAGTCTACCAGTCTACCAGTCTACTCCAGTCTACCAGTCTACTCCAGTCTACCAGTCTACTCCAGTCTACCAGTCTACTCCAGTCTACCAGTCTACTTCAGTCTACCAGTCTACTCCAGTCTACCAGTCTACCAGTCTACTCCAGTCTACTCCAGTCTACCAGTCTACTCCAGTCTACCAGTCTACTCCAGTCTACCAGTCTACCAGTCTACTCCAGTCTACCAGTCTACTCCAGTCTACCAGTCTACCAGTCTACTCCAGTCTACCAGTCTACTCCAGTCTACCAGTCTACTTCAGTCTACCAGTCTACTCCAGTCTACCAGTCTACCAGTCTACTCCAGTCTACCAGTCTACTCCAGTCTACCAGTCTACTTCAGTCTACCAGTCTACTCCAGTCTACCAGTCTACCAGTCTACTCCAGTCTACCAGTCTACTCCAGTCTACCAGTCTACCAGTCTACTCCAGTCTACCAGTCTACTCCAGTCTACCAGTCTACCAGTCTACTCCAGTCTACCAGTCTACCAGTCTACTCCAGTCTACCAGTCTACTCCAGTCTACCAGTCTACTCCAGTCTACCAGTCTACTCCAGTCTACCAGTCTACTCCAGTCTACCAGTCTACTTCAGTCTACCAGTTGTAACAAGGGCTCTACACATATGAAAACTGTCTGAAGGATACCTCAGGTCTGTAGACAAGTTTAAACACACCCAGGTAGGGAGTCCATAGATTCTCTTTGTATCTGGGGAACAAAGCTCAGGTGTTGTTCTTCCTCCTAACACACCATCACTTCCTCTCTACTTTCTATGTTTCTCTCTCTATCTAATATAACTCTACTGAAGAGTAGAGAGAGAGAAATATAACATGTTTTATGGTCATAAATAATCACATTAGCCTACTTCACTTTTTTAACTCACAAGCATGAAGTTTTAATTTGATTGTAGCCATTTATTTTTTGAAGAAAGAAAGAACACATTGCTACATAGTATTACAATGACGACATCCCCCATGACACTCAAACTGGTGACTCACCCTGCTCACAGCTGGGTTTCCCTCTAGCGAAGGACAGCCCTAGATTAGAGGCTCTTAACTATTTTTATCTCTCTGAGTCTACCAGTCTACTCCAGTCTACCAGTCTACTCCAGTCTACCAGTCTACTCCAGTCTACCAGTCTACTCCAGTCTACCAGTCTACTCCAGTCTACCAGTCTACTCCAGTCTACTCCAGTCTACTCCAGTCTACCAGTCTACTCCAGTCTACTCCAGTCTACTCCAGTCTACCAGTCTACTCCAGTCTACCAGTCTACTCCAGTCTACTCCAGTCTACCAGTCTACTCCAGTCTACCAGTCTACTCCAGTCTACCAGTCTACCAGTCTACTCCAGTCTACCAGTCTATTCCAGTCTACCAGTCTACCAGTCTACTCCAGTCTACCAGTCTACCAGTCTACTCCAGTCTACCAGTCTACTCCAGTCTACCAGTCTACCAGTCTACTCCAGTCTACCAGTCTACTCCAGTCTACCAGTCTACCAGTCTACTCCAGTCTACCAGTCTACTCCAGTCTACCAGTCTACCAGTCTACTCCAGTCTACCAGTCTACTCCAGTCTACCAGTCTACCAGTCTACTCCAGTCTACCAGTCTACTCCAGTCTACCAGTCTACTCCAGTCTACCAGTCTACTCCAGTCTACTCCAGTCTACCAGTCTACCAGTCTACTCCAGTCTACTCCAGTCTACCAGTCTACCAGTCTACTCCAGTCTACTCCAGTCTACCAGTCTACTCCAGTCTACCAGTCTACTCCAGTCTACCAGTCTACCAGTCTACTCCAGTCTACCAGTCTACTCCAGTCTACCAGTCTACTCCAGTCTACCAGTCTACTCCAGTCTACCAGTCTACCAGTCTACTCCAGTCTACCAGTCTACTCCAGTCTACCAGTCTACCAGTCTACTCCAGTCTACCAGTCTACTCCAGTCTACCAGTCTACTCCAGTCTACCAGTCTACTCCAGTCTACTCCAGTCTACCAGTCTACCAGTCTACTCCAGTCTACCAGTCTACTCCAGTCTACTCCAGTCTACCAGTCTACCAGTCTACTCCAGTCTACCAGTCTACTCCAGTCTACCAGTCTACCAGTCTACTCCAGTCTACCAGTCTACTCCAGTCTACCAGTCTACTCCAGTATGCCAGTCTACTCCAGTCTACCAGTCTACTCCAGTCTACCAGTCTACTCCAGTATGCCAGTCTACTCCAGTCTACCAGTCTACCAGTCTACTCTAGTCTACCAGTCTACCAGTCTACTCCAGTCTACCAGTCTACTCCAGTCTACCAGTCTACTTCAGTCTACCAGTTGTAACAAGGGCTCTACACATATGAAAACTGTCTGAAGGATACCTCAGGTCTGTAGACAAGTTTAAACACACCCAGGTAGGGAGTCCATAGATTCTCTTTGTATCTGGGGAACAAAGCTCAGGTGTTGTTCTTCCTCCTAACACACCATCACTTCCTCTCTACTTTCTATGTTTCTCTGTGACCAGCGTGAGGGATGCCTGAACCGCAACCGCAAGCATAGCCTCCCGAGTGGCGCAGTGGTCTAAGTCACTGCATCGCAGTGCTAGCTGTGCCACTAGAGATCCTGGTTCGAATCCAGGCTCTGTCGTAGCCGGCCGCGACCGGGAGACCCATGGGACGGCGCACAATTGGCCCAGCGTCGTCCAGGGTAGGGGAGGGAATGGCCGGCAGGGATGTAGCTCAGTTGGTAGAGCATGGCGTTTGCAACACCAGGGTTGTGGGTTCGATTCCCATGGGGGGCCAGTATAAAAAATTATGTATGCACTCACTAACTGTAAGTCGCTCTGGATAAGAGCGTCTGCTAAATGACTAAAATGTAATCTGTCTTTTTACCACAATCGTGTGAGACTGGCAGAGGCTTGCCGCCAGCCACTATGGCAGTTTGCCTCTGCCAACCAGATGGTGACTGCACTCACCATTTTTGCAGGTCGCTTTGAGTGTCTCTATGTAGTTGGACAGCAGCATCTCACACAGCTCCTGTGTGGAGGTAACAATCTCTCTGCTGAAGGAGTTGAGCTGGTCCATGAGGCCGATGTAGACCCCAGGTAGGGTGAAGTCGGAGCTGTCCTTCTTCCACTCGGAGTACTCCTGTAAAACACACAACACATCCCCCGTTCACTATTTTCTACCCAGTTGGAAATGACTGATGAAGTATCGTTAATGGCGTCCTGTCCAGGGGGTGTACTTGTACATCAAGCTGCCTCACACTACAGAAACAGGTGATAGGTGCCTGCCCCTATGGGCTGTTCTGGCTCGGACAAGGCTTACTTACTTATTGTTAATGGCAACCTGAGTGAATACTAATGATAAAACATGGCTCGGGTAAAACATTAGGTTAGTTTCTACCTGTGGAGGCTGGTGGGAGGAGCTATAGGAGGACAGGCTCTCTGTAATGGCTGGAATGGAATAAAAGGAATGGAGTCAAATGTGGTTTCCATATGTTTGATGTGTTTGTTACCATTACAAGGAGCCCATCTTCCTATAGCTCCTCCCACCAGCCTCCACTGGTTTCTACTTTAATCATGTTTCAGTGAAGAGAGCAGCACATACGCAGCTCAGGTTTGTTAATAACACTATTGAGTCACTTGGCAATGTCCGACACCACAACACAACCAACACCGAATCCACCAGACCAGAGAAAACCATCTTACCTATAGGAGAGTCCACCTCAGTCATGTTTCATGATTAAAGTGAATACGTATGATAGCAGCACTGTGGCTTGTGTCAAGGTTGATGAGAACCACCTTAGGTCAGTGAATAACCCTAATGAGTGGCACAACAACCTTTATCAGAGTCCATGGTTAACCACCAAATAGATGTTGTACCTGTTAAGTTAGGCTACTGTATGTGCCGAAACTACTTCAAAACCAACCACCATGAGAACCACCTTAGGTCAGTGAATAAAACGACTGACTTGACACCGCCTCCATCTCAGTCTCAATCCATCATAAAACCACCAGACCAAGTAAGAACTTACCTGTAAGAAGTCCACGTCATTCTTTTTCTTGTAGAGCTTCTCCACCTGAGACTGTGTCTTCTTCAGCTCAGTGCACCTCTGCTCCAGGTGTACCTTGATCCCCTCGGCCTGTCTCAAAGCCTGCTTCTCCTCTCCCTCCAGGATCTCCGTCACCTTTAGGTCCAGGTTTAAAGTTTATTTGAAAATCTTGGTTTATATGCAGGTTGTGCAGAAATAAACATAACAAAAAACATACAGTGCATAAAACATACATCAAATGTGATATCATACAATATGTATTTTTTTTTTAAAGCAGGTAAAAAGAATAGATCAGCCTAAATATACAACAGCTAGGCATTTCACTTCATCAATAAATAGGATTACCTCTCTCTTGGCCCGCTCCACCGCAGCCTGGAGCTTCGTAAACTGGTTCTCGATCACCTCACGGACCTCTGTCACTGAATTCTGCATAGGGAGATATGGGCATAGGGGAATGGGGGAGATATGGGGATATGGGGATGGGGGAGATATGGGGATGGGGGAGATGGGGGAGATATGGGGATGGGGGAGATATGGGAGATGCCAGAGATGTTTTCAGGGCAGTTTCATAACTGTGTACACACTAGGTACAGTATATTCAGATATAGGGGCTGAGGTGACAGACAGACAGACAGACAGACAGACAGACAGACAGACAGACAGACAGACAGACAGACAGACAGACAGACAGACAGACAGACAGACAGACAGACAGACAGACAGACAGACAGACAGACAGACAGACAGACAGACAGACAGACAGACAGACAGACAGACAGACAGACAGACAGACAGACAGACAGACAGACAGACAGTGGTCTGATTGAAGTGGCTTTGTCCGTTCTTGTAATTATATTTTCCTGGGGTCCAAACTAATTAAGGCTAAAATAAAATAAAACAGTACATATAATATTATTACACCACTACATATCTACAATACAACATTTATAACACCACCATGCATACGTGTGTGTAGAGTGCTGGCATGTGTGTTTCCTCAGAGTCCGCATCGTCCCATAAAGGTGTCTGTGCTTCAGGTATTGACTGTCTGCTTACACAATCAATCTCTGGGGACAAGGAATGCTACACGGCATGGCGCCAAACCCCAAACAAATGAATTCCTTTTACCACACCTGGGTAAACCTGTCAGGTTGGGGTGGGCGGTTCTAGCTCTTTCATCAGTATTTTTTTTACTGCTTGTAAAACGTTGTGACATGCCTCTGTTTTGTCACTCGGCTGAAGCGATGCTACTCAGCACTTCAACAGTCACAAAGCTATCAGCCTTTGACGTCATCCTTTAAACATGTAACAAGAAGGGCACTGCAGCCTACTGTACCTCAATGGAGACAGTGTTGACTTGGAGTTTGTTGATGGCTTTCTCTGCTGCTGTCACTGTCTTCTCCATCTCCGTTTGCTTATCTTGTAGTTCCCTCTGTCAGGAAGAAAGACAGGAAGAAGGAGAGGAAAATTCAATGACTGCACACATTATAGTCAAATTGTTGTCATGCCTGAAGCTATGCCTTATTTGAACAATTCTGTTCAACTCATTTATTTGACCAATTTATCTAAACGTTTACAATACAGCTTAGTCACAGGAACAGTGCGTTTTCCTGTCTGTTTCTCTATTGTCAGATATGATCTGATTTCTATGTTATTCTATTGTGGTTTTCAGGGAAGGGATCTGATTCACTACAGTTTGATTCATTGTGTTTCAGTATAGCTAGGGCCTGAATTCCTTAGGAAGGTCCGAGTGACTCTTGAGTTGCAACTGCTACTCATGCTAGAATTGATATCTGTACCAGAGGAGGCTGGTGGGAAGAGCTATGGGAGGATGGGCTCATTGTAGTGGCTGGAATGGAATAAATGGAACGGTATCAAACACATCAAACAAATGGAAACCACATGTTTGTTGCCGTTCCATTGCAGCGGGCTGCATTGCCAGCATGGATTGTAACGCTAGGAGCAGGAGGTGGGCGGTGCCAGGATGATGTGTAGCACACGGGTAAGTTGTTTATCAAGTGAACCATCTATTCTAGGTAACGTCAGCTAGCTAGCTACATATACAGTGGGGGAAAAAAGTATTTAGTCAGCCACCAATTGTGCGAGTTCTCCCACTTAAAAAGATGAGAGAGGCCTGTAATTTTCATCATAGGTACACGTCAACTATGACAGACAAATTGAGAGAAAAAAATCCAGAAAATCACATTGTAGGATTTTTAATGAATTTATTTGCAAATTATGGTGGAAAATTAGTATTTGGTCACCTACAAACAAGCAAGATTTCTGGCTCTCACAGACCTGTAACTTCTTCTTTAAGAGGCTCCTGTGTCCTCCACTCGTTACCTGTATTAATGGCACCTGTTTGAACTTGTTATCAGTATAAAAGACACCTGTCCACAACCTCAAACAGTCACACTCCAAACTCCACTATGGCCAAGACCAAAGAGCTGTCAAAGGACACCAGAAACAAAATTGTAGACCTGCACCAGGCTGGGAAGACTGAATCTGCAATAGGTAAGCAGCTTGGTTTGAAGAAATCAACTGTGGGAGCAATTATTAGGAAATGGAAGACATATAAGACCACTGATAATCTCCCTCGATCTGGGGCTCCACGCAAGATCACACCCCGTGGGGTCAAAATGATCACAAGAACGGTGAGCAAAAATCCCAGAACCACACAGGGGGACCTAGTGAATGACCTGCAGAGAGCTGGGACCAAAGTAACAAAGCCTACCATCAGTAACACACAACGCCGCCAGGGACTCAAATCCTGCAGTGCAAGACGTGTCCCCCTGCTTAAGCCAGTACATGTCCAGGCCCGTCTGAAGTTTGCTAGAGTACATTTGGATGATCCAGAAGAGGATTGGGAGAATGTCATATGGTCAGATGAAACCAAAATATAACTTTTTGGTAAAAACTCAACTCGTCGTGTTTGGAGGACAAAGAATGCTGAGTTGCATCCAAAGAACACCATACCTACTGTGAAGCATGGGGGTGGAAACATCATGCTTTGGGGCTGTTTTTCTGCAAAGGGACCAGGACGACTGATCCGTGTAAAGGAAAGAATGAATGGGGCCATGTATCGTGAGATTTTGAGTGAAAACCTCCTTCCATCAGCAAGGACATTGAAGATGAAACGTGGCTGGGTCTTTCAGCATGACAATGATCCCAAACACACCGCCCGGGCAACGAAGGAGTGGCTTCGTAAGAAGCATTTCAAGGTCCTGGAGTGGCCTAGCCAGTCTCCAGATCTCAACCCCATAGAAAATCTTTGGAGGGAGTTGAAAGTCTGTGTTGCCCAGCGACAGCCCCAAAACATCACTGCTCTAGAGGATATCTGCATGGAGGAATGGGCCAAAATACCAGCAACAGTGTGTGACAACCTTGTGAAGACTTACAGAAAACGTTTGACCTGTGTCATTGCCAACAAAGGGTATATAACAAAGTATTGAGAAACTTTTGTTATTGACCAAATACTTATTTTCCACCATAATTTGCAAATAAATTCATTAAAAATCCTACAATGTGATTTTCTGGAATTTTTTTTCTCATTTTGTCTGTCATAGTTGACGTGTACCTATGATGAAAATTACAGGCCTCTCTCATCTTTTTAAGTGGGAGAACTTGCACAATTGGTGGCTGACTAAATACTTTTTTTCCCCACTGTAAATAGGATATTCGTTTTTTTAATGACACAAACATTAGCTTGATCTGCTAAAAACAACTAAAATGTATGTTAGATACCTTGCTAGTAGCTAAGCTAGCTAGCTAATGAACAGATGTCCAGTCATAAAGAGAGAACAGTGACAATACAAAAACACAATTGCAATGAAATATTAAATGTTATATCACTTGAAAATAATGAAGCAAGTCTTGGTCTAATTTCTATGTTTCCTAACCTCAGATACCTCTGAAAGCTGCTAAACCCTGTCCGCGGATTAAGTTCAGAAAAGAAAGTCCTAAATCCTGGAGAGACTGAAGGGTATATCTCCAATGGGTTATATATGCTATTGGTTTACTGTTAGAATTGGTTGCAGGGGCCTCCCAAGTGGCGCAGCGGTCTAAGGCTGTGTCATAACCGGCCGTGACCGGGAGTCCCATAGGGCGGCGCAATTGGCCCAGCGTCGTCTGGGTTAGGTGGGGCTTTACTTGGCTCATCGCGCTCTAGTGACTTCTTGTGTCGGGCCGGGGCGCCTGCAGGCTGACTTCGGTCGTCAATTGAACAGTGTTTCCTCCGACACTGTCACACTCTGGCTCCGGGACTTGTATTTGAGCCAGGGTGTATTCGTGTTGTTGGGGTTTGTTTTGGTTAGGTTGGGAATAGGGTGTGTTCATTTGGGTGTGGTGGGTTTTTGTTCCGTTTCGGTCGGTGTACCGTGGACTTCATGAGTCGTCTTTTGTTTGTAGTTCGAAACTTTAATTAATAAAGTCATGTTTCTTGCACACGCTGCGCCTTGGTCTCCTTCGCTCCTAGACGACCGTGACAGAAAAACCCACCATTCTAGGACCAAGCGGCGTGTCAAGCGGCAACAGGATCCACCTACACAGGATTCATGGACATGGGAGGAGATACTGGATGGAAGGGGTCCTTGGGCACAACCGGGAGAATATCGCCGCCCTCGTGAAGAGCTGGAGGCAGCTAAAGCCGAGAGGAGGCAATATGAGGAGGCAGCACAGAGGCAAGGCTGGAAGCCCGTGAGCACTAGCCAAAAAATTTCTTGGGGGGGGCCTTAAAGGGAGTGTGGCGAAGTCAGGTAGGAGACCTGCGCCTACTCCCTGTACTTACCGTGGAGAGCGAGAGTACGGGCAGACACCGTGTTACGCAGTAGAGCGCATGGTGTCTCCTGTACGCGTGCATAGCCCGGTTCGGTACATTCCAGCTCCACGTATCGGCCGGGCTAGATTGAGCGTTGAGCCGGATGTCATGAAGCCGGCCCAACGCATCAGGCCACCAGTGCGTCTCCTCGGGCCGGCTTACATGGCACCAGCCTTACGCATGGTGTCCCCGGTTCGCCTACATAGCCCGGTGCGGGTTATTCCTCCTTCCCGTACTGGTCGGGCGACGGGGAGCATACAACCAGGTAAGGTTGGGCAGGCTCAGTGCTCAAGGGAGCCAGTAAGCCTGCACGGTCCGGTATTTCCGGCGCCACCTCCCCGCTCCAGCCCAGTACCACCAGTGCCTACACCACGCACCAAGCCTCCTGTGTGTCCCCAGAGTCCTGTGCGTCCTGTTGCTGCTCCCCGCACTAGCCCTGAGATGCGTGTCCTCAGCCCGGGACCACCAGTTCCGGCACCACGCACCAGGCCTATAGTGCGTCTCGGCCGGCCAGAGTCTGCCGTCTGCCCAACGGCGCCTGAACTGCCCGTCTGCCCAACGGCGCCTGAACTGCCCGTCTGCCCAACGGCGCTTGAACTGCCCGTCTGCCCAACGGCGCCTGAACTGCCTGTCTGCCCAACGCCGTCTGAACTGTCCGTCTGCCAAGCGCTGCATGAACTGCCCGTCTGTACAGAGCCTTCCGCCAGACAGGATCAGCCAGAGCCTTCCGCCAGACAGGATCAGCCAGAGCCTTCCGCCAGACAGGATCAGCCAGAGCCTTCCGCCAGACAGGATCAGCCAGAGCCTTCCGCCAGACAGGATCAGCCAGAGCCTTCCGCCAGACAGGATCAGCCAGATCCGTCAGCCAGCCATGAGCAGCCAGATCCGTCAGCCTGCCATGAGCAGCCAGATCCGTCAGCCAGCCATGAGCAGCCAGATCCGTCAGCCAGCCATGAGCAGCCAGATCCGTCAGCCAGCCATGAGCAGCCAGATCCGTCAGCCAGCCATGAGCCGTCCAGCCAGGATCCGCCAGAGCCGTCCAGCCGGGGTCCGCCAGCCAGCCAGGATCCGCCAGAGCCAGCCAGCCAGGATCTGCCATTCAGTCCGGTGCTGCCCCTTAATCCGGTGGGGTTAAGTTGGAGGGTGGTCAGTTGGAGGAGGCTACGGAAGCGGGTAGTGACGACCGTGACAGACACATTGGTGTGGCTGGCTTCTGGGTTAAGCCCGTAGCATAAAATAATTGGTTGAAGGACTACAACAATAATGATACAAGTAACAATGCATACAGTGGCTTGCGTTAGTATTCACCCCCCTTGGCATTTTTCCTATGTTGTTGTCTTACAACCTGGAATTAAAATGGATTTTTTGGGGGTTTGTATCATTTGATTTACACAACATGCCTACCACTTTGAAGATGCAAAATATTTTTTCTTGTGAAACAAACAAGAAATAAGACAAAACAACACCTTTTGCAGCAATTACAGCTGCAAGTCTCCTGGGGTATGTCTCTATAAGCTTGGCACATCTAGCCACTGGGATTTTTGCCCATTCTTCAAGGCAAATCTGCTCCAGCTCCTTCAAGTTGGATGGGTTCCGCTGGTGTACAGCAATATGTAAGTCATACCACAGATTCTCAATTTGATTGAGCTCTGAGCTTTGACTAGGCCAACACCTCTCATCACCCCGAGAACACCATCCCCACAGTGAAGCATGGTGGTGGCAGCATCATGCTGTGGGGATGCTTTTCATCGGCAGGGACTGAGAAACTGGTCAGAATTGAAGGAATGATGGATGGCGCTAAATACAGGGACTGTCACGGTTCAGACAGACGACCAGAGGACCACAATTGCGTCACACCAGAAAGTTTATTAAAACTTAAGGGAAAAGGGAAGTAGGGAGTGAGTGAAGGCTCCAGGGGTAACAGGGATCCCGTCCAATGTGCTGGGTCTGTGCCCCCCCCAGTGGCAGCGATGCGTCCTATGAAGCCGGTGGTGGGTGGTCCAGAAGTCCTGGGGGGGGGGAGACACAGACACAACAGGGCGGATGAAACAAGGCAGCAGTACAGTTCAAGGGAAATCCAAATACGTAGTAGCAAGGCAGAAGGCTGGTCAGAGTTACCGGGATCGAAGAGTAGTCAGGAGTCGTTATGGCAAAAAGCAGGTCTGGATCTCCTGGGGCAGAAGAGTATCCAAACATCAGGCAGGTCCGGGAACACAAAACCAGGGTGAGCCAGAAGCGCGAGCAAACAGGTTCCGGGTGTGAGCTTTGCAGACGATCTGACAAAGGAGAGCTGAAAGACAGGGCTATAAATACTGGGAGAGGTAGTGGGTAATGCAGCGCAGCTGGCAGAGTAATTAGAGCAGAGCAGAGCAGGGACAGGTGGAGCTAGTTAGGCTGAGTAGAGAGAGTGGTGAGCAGAGTGGAAGAAAATTAAGGTGGTAACCCGGTGGAGTGAGAGGCTCATGACAGAACCCCCCCCCCAAGGGACGGCCCCAGAAGTCCCAAGAGCAACACCACGCCGGGCGGGAGGAGGGGAGCCGGAGGAGGGCTAGAACTCCTCCGAACGGTCCGAGTGAACGTCCTCATCCTCGGAGGAAGCCGGAGGGCCGTGGTCGGAAGATGGGACAGGTCCCGAGACAGGATCAGGCACAGGACAGGAAGCCGAGCGGGCAGGACGGTTAGGGACCCCTCTGGGGCGGCCCCTACGGATTGCAGGTTGATCAGGATGCCGTTGGTGGAAGGCGGTGATGAGAGTCCTATCCACAATCCGACTAGCTGGCACCCAGGTCCTTTCCTCAGGTCCATAGCCCTCCCAGTCAATGAGGTACTGGAGACCCCTACCCCTCCGTCTGGACCGAAGCAGGCGGCGGACGGTGTAAACCAGACCACCATCGACGAGCCGTGGAGGAGGAGGACAAGGCGCAGCAGGGACCAGCGGACTCTCATGAATGGGCTTAATCTTAGACACATGGAAAGTGGGGTGCACCCTCAGGGAATTAGGCAGTTGGAGCCGGACAGCAGTTGGGCTAATCACTCTTATGATAGGGAATGGGCCAATGAACCGAGGTGCCAGCTTCTGCGACTCCACCCTGAGTGGCAGATTCTTCGATGACAACCACACCCTTTGACCAACATGGTAGGTGGGAGCAGGAATTCTCCGACGGTTGGCCCCGGTAGTGTAGCTGGCAACGGATCTGAGGAGTGTGGCTCGGGCTTGTGACCAGGTGCGGCGACATCGACGGGCAAAAGCAAGTGCAGATGGGCAAGTAACCTCCTCTTCCTGGCTGGCAAATAGAGGAGGCTGGTATCCATAAACACATTGGAAAGGGGACATACCGATGGCAGAGCAGGTCAGAGAATTGTGCGCGTACTCCACCCATGTCAATTGCTGCGACCAGGAGTGGGGGTTGCGTGAAGTCATGCATCGCAGTGCCTTCTCGAGCTCCTGATTTGCCCGCTCTGACTGCCCATTGGATTGGGGATGGAATCCGGAAGTCAGACTGACTGTGGCTCCCAGCAGGTGACAGAACTCCTTCCAAAAAGCGGAGGAGAATTGTGGACCACGGTCAGAAACTACATCCTTTGGCAGTCCGTGGATCCGGAAGACGTGTTCCAGGACCACCTGGGCGGTCTCCTTGGCGGTTGGGAGCTTGGGGAGGGGAATGAAGTGTGCCATCTTGCTGAATCGGTCAACTATGGTGAGAATGACGGTCATGCCACTTGAAGGGGGCAGCCCCGTGACAAAGTCAAGGGCGATGTGAGACCAGGGACGTCTGGGCACAGGCAGGGGCTGCAGCAATCCGGCTGGGGGCTGGCAGGACGACTTGTGTTGGTTGCAGATGGGGCAGGCTTGGACGAATTCCCGTACATCCTTTCTCAGAGAGGGCCACCAGAACCTCTGGGCGAGCAGGTTGTAAGTGCGGGTGGAGCCAGGGTGACAAGCTAGGCGGGAGTCATGTCCCCACTGAACGACCTGGGACCTCAGGTTTTCGGGGACAAAAAGGCGGTCAGCTGGGCAAGTGCTGGGACCTGGCTGGTTACGGAGAGCTTCCAGCACCTGTTCCTCAACAGCCCAGGTCAGAGCTGCTACGATGCAGGGACTTGGCAGAATCGACACAGGGTCCTTGGAGGGGGTGTCATCCTTCTGGAATTGACGGGAGAGGGCGTCTGGCTTGGTGTTGCGTGATCCAGGCCGGTATGACAGAGTGAAATTAAACCTGGTGAAGAACAGGGCCCAGCGGGACTGCCTGGAGTTCAACCGTTTGGCCGTGCGGATGTACTCCAAGTTCTTATGATCGGTCCAAACGAGAAATGGAATGGTGGACCCCTCCAGCCAGTGACGCCACTCCTCCAAGGCAAGCTTCACAGCCAGCAGCTCACGGTTCCCTATGTCGTAATTGCACTCAGAGGGGGACAACCGACGTGAGAAAAAGGCACAGGGATGGAGCTTCCTATCCTCCGCAGCCCACTGAGAAATCACAGCACCAACTCCCACATCCGAGGCGTCCACCTCCACAATGAATTGCCGGTCCACATCAGGCATCTGGAGGATGGGAGCGGAGGTGAACCTCACCTTGAGGGTACTGAAGGCTTTGTCGGCTGCTGGGGTCCAGGTGAAGGGTTGCTTGGTGCTGGTTAGAGCAGTGAGAGGGGCAGCAACGGTACTGTAGTTCCGGATAAACTTTCTATAGAAGTTAGCAAACCCCAGAAACTGTTGCAGCTTCTTTCTGTTCTCCGGAACTGGCCATGAAGTGACTGCTGATACTTTGGCAGGATCCATTTGGATACTTCCCTCTGCCACTATGTACCCCAGGAAGGCCACTGTCTTGACGTGAAACTCACATTTCTCTGCCTTGGCGTAGAGGGAATTCTCCAGAAGACGATGAAGGACTTGCTGGACATGGCGGGTGTGTTCAGACAGGTTTCTGGAGTAGATTAAGATGTCATCCAGGTAAACGAAGACAAACTTGTTTAACATGTCCCGCAGTACATCATTCACTAGAGCCTGGAACACAGCAGGAGCATTGGTGAGGCCAAAAGGCATAACCAGATACTCGTAGTGGCCTGTTGGTGTATTGAATGCGGTTTTCCATTCATCTCCCTCCCGGATCCGCACTAGGTGGTAAGCGTTTCTGAGATCCAACTTGGTAAAAACAGTGGCTCCCTGGAGCAACTCAAAAGCAGAGGTGAGCAGAGGCAGAGGGTAACGGTTTTTCACTGTGATGTCGTTGAGTCCCCTGTAGTCGATGCAGGGGCGAAGAGATCCGTCCTTCTTCCCCACAAAGAAGAAGCCAGCACCAGCAGGAGATGAAGATGAACGGATTAATCCTGCGGACAGAGAGCCATTGATGTAGTCCTCCATGGACTTTCTTTCAGGAGCAGACAACGAATAAAGACGGCCCTTTGGAGGGGCTGTTCCAGGGAGGAGGTCGATGGCACAGTCGTACGGTCGGTGAGGGGGCAGAGATGTGGCTCTTGCTTTGTTAAACACTTCTCTGAGACCATGGTAGCATTCTGGGACATTGGAGAGGTCAGGAGCGGAGTTAGTAGGTACTGGCCGAGGGGGTAGTGCGGCAGCAAGCAGGCAGGTACGGTGGCAGTCCTCTCCCCACTCCCTGATCACCCCGGTCACCCAGTCGAGCTGAGGGTTGTGCCGGCGGAGCCATGGGTAACCCAGGATGAGGGGTTGGCCTGGAGAGGGGAGCAGGTGAAACTGGATAGTTTCTTGATGGTTTCCGGACAGACCCATCGAGACCGGGGCCGTGACATGAGTGACCGATCCGAGTAAGTGTCCGTCCAGTGCCCGGGCAGGAATAGGAGGTGTCAAACGGAGGTTCTCCAGTCCCAGTTGGCGTGCCAGCTTGATGTCCATTATGTTGGCCTCGGCGCCAGAATCCACCAGAGCAGCCAGGGTGTGAGTTGAGTCAGAGAGGCGGAGGTGAACTTGCAGCAGGGGTTTGCGGTCGGAGGACTGGATGGTCATTGAACTCAACCGGACTCCCCCTATGCCCGGTGAGCTTCGGCCTTTTAAAGGGCAGGTTACCACACGATGTCCATCACCTCCACAATAGAGGCAGAGGTTTGAGGTGAAGCGGCGCTGACGCTCTGCAGGAGTGAGAGAGGCTCGCCCAATCTCCATAGGCTCAGACTGATCAAGCTGACCTGGGTGAGTGGCAGTAGATGACAGGAGCCCAGTCGGATCTCTCCGAATGCCGGTAGTAGGTGGACCTTGGCGCCCCCTCTCACGACGACGGGTCTGTATCCTTCTGTCGATCCTGACAGTCAGTGCGATGGCTTCATCAAGAGTGGAAGGCAGTTCATGGGAGACCAACTCGTCCTTGATATAGTCAGCCAAACTATGGAAGAACGCGTCCACCAACGATGGTGTGTTCCAAGAACTTCGTCTAGCCAGGGTTCGGAAGTCGATGGAATGGTCTGCGACTGTACGTCTGCCTTGTCGAATACTGAACAGTTCACGAGACGCCTCTGCGGTTGGTGAATCCAGGTCAAACACCTTCAGCATCTCCTCAGCAAACAGGTCGAAGGTTGCACATGCGGGGGTTTGACGTTCGAACTCTGCTGTTCCCCAGAGTCGAGCTCGGCCCGTCAGGTGAGTGATGGCATACCCAACTTTAGCCCCCTCCGTGGCGAAGGTCCTTGGCTGCAAGGAGAACTGAAGTCGGCAGCTAGTCAGGAATGGCCGGACCTGGGTTGAATCGCCGTTGAACCGCTCGGGGTTTCCAATCTTGGGTTCCGGAGCAGCGGCTGCAATGACCGGGGCAGGTAACTCGGGGGCAGGGCTGGTGGGCAGACTGGCTGGGGTAAGGTTGGTGAGGAGTTGAATGATCATGGCGAGTTGTTGTTGCTGCTGCTGGAACTGCTGCTCATGCTCGTCGGTTTCCATGTCGGGGGAAGTGTGCGCTGAGTCCATAATGGTCAGATCGTACTGTCACGGTTCAGACAGACGACCAGAGGACCACAATTGCGTCACACCAGAAAGTTTATTAAAACTTAAGGGAAAAGGGAAGTAGGGAGTGAGTGAAGGCTCCAGGGGTAACAGGGATCCCGTCCAATGTGCTGGGTCTGTGCCCCCCCCAGTGGCAGCGATGCGTCCTATGAAGCCGGTGGTGGGTGGTCCAGAAGTCCTGGGGGGGGGGAGACACAGACACAACAGGGCGGATGAAACAAGGCAGCAGTACAGTTCAAGGGAAATCCAAATACGTAGTAGCAAGGCAGAAGGCTGGTCAGAGTTACCGGGATCGAAGAGTAGTCAGGAGTCGTTATGGCAAAAAGCAGGTCTGGATCTCCTGGGGCAGAAGAGTATCCAAACATCAGGCAGGTCCGGGAACACAAAACCAGGGTGAGCCAGAAGCGCGAGCAAACAGGTTCCGGGTGTGAGCTTTGCAGACGATCTGACAAAGGAGAGCTGAAAGACAGGGCTATAAATACTGGGAGAGGTAGTGGGTAATGCAGCGCAGCTGGCAGAGTAATTAGAGCAGAGCAGAGCAGGGACAGGTGGAGCTAGTTAGGCTGAGTAGAGAGAGTGGTGAGCAGAGTGGAAGAAAATTAAGGTGGTAACCCGGTGGAGTGAGAGGCTCATGACAGGGACATTCTTGAGGGAAACCTGTTTCAGTCTTCCAGAGATTTGAGACTGGGGCGGAGGTTCACCTTCCAGCAGGACAATGACCCTAAGCATACTGCTAAAGCAACACTTGAGTGGTTTAAGGGGAAACATTTAAATGTCTTGGAATGTCCTAGTCAAAGCCCAGAACTCAAGCCAATTGAGAATCTGTGGTATGACTTAAAGATTGCTGTACACCAGTGGAACCCATCCAACTTGAAGGAGCTGGAGCAGTTTTGCCTTGAAGAATGTGCCAAGCTTATAGAGACATACACCAAGAGACTTGCAGCTGTAATTGCTACAAAAGGTGGCTCTACAAAGTATTGACTTTGGGGAGGTGAATAGTAATGCACGCTCAAGTTTTCTGTTTTTTTTGTCTTATTTCTTATTTTGCATCTTCAAAGTGGTAGGCATGTTGTGTAAATGAAATGGCAAACCCCCCGAAAAAAAATCAATTTTAATTCCAGGTTGTAAGGCAACGAAATAGGAAAAATGCCAAGGGAGGTGAATACTTTCGCAAGCCACTGTAGCATTTCCATATTCCTCAGCCATTTAAGAGCTAGCCTGATCCCAGATCTGTTTGTGCTGTCTTGCCAACTCCTTATTCCCTATGGTCATTATCAATGACAGAGTTAGCAAAACAACACAAACAGATCTGGGACCAGGCTACTCACTCAACAGCTTGTGTCCTTCCCTCACTTCCTGTTCTGGTCTGAGCACGCTCTCATTGCTCTGAAAAGACAAATATCTTCTTCTACAGAGCGGAACAACAAAGCCGTTCGACCTGTTTGGGCTTAAACAATTTGTAGATGACGCGTGAATGTTAATGATACTTATTATCCTGTATTCATAATTTGGCACAGAGACAAATATCTCACATCACAAAACATTACTTATAACTATTCATATGTTGTGTCTTGTAAATGTAAATGCCGTTATGCTCAGTGAGACAACAGTGAGAACCCTTGAAGGGAAACTGAGACCCAAATCGTGTGTGTAAACTGAATGTCAACAGAATGATCTTGTTTTGATGTTCCCTGAGCCAGCATTAAACAGTAACAAAGAGGTTTGGATAAGTCTGGAGAAATGGCATATCCTGTAGTGTTGTAGATTATCCTGGATCAACACAGACAAGCCGCCTGTTCAAGTTATGTAGTTCCTCAAAAGAGGTATTTGCTTGTGAACACACAAGAAGAACTCTAGGTGAAGAGTAGCCTTCCCTCCTCAGTCATACCTTGAGTTTAGTTCAGCACGTGAGCTTATTGTATCTACATGTGAATTACCAAGGATTCAGCTGATAGTAATTGAGTTGTTGCATGACTATTGTCAATACCGTATGGGTTTTTCAAACATTCCTTGGTTTAGCTATGGGAGTCATAATTTTAAAGTTTTGCAACAACAGCTCATTTGCAAATAACAGATGTGAGCTAAAACCTGGATCTCTGTTTGAGTTAATGATTGAACCTGAGGGTCATGGGTTTTCTATGTCACTGCACAACACGTCTTTTCAACGTGGATAATTGGGTAATATTTAGTTGAGATGTTGAACAATGAGATTACAACCTATATTCACTCACTCAAAAAGACAGCCAAAAGTAGGTTGAATTTCCAATGTGTTATCACTATGCCTTCAACCATCTAAAAGCGCAACCAAATTCCAATGGAAAAACAATGTCTGATTTTTGGTTTAGATTAATGTGTTAATACTGTGCTTCATCTAATAGCAGAACGAAATGGCCTGGATTTGAGTTGAGATTACATTAAAAGTACATGGTGATCAATGCTGTTCGAGATTCTGCACAGATTATTACAGCAATTGTGAAGATCTCCAGAGACCTGCAATGACCTTTGCATGCTATCTTGAACACGCATTTATTTCATATAACTTCATATAAGCAGGATAGTGAAAGTGTCTGAAAGATTTTGTCTCATTCTATATGAGTTGGGGGTGAAGGAATTTGGTGAAGCCCCATCCGATGAATTGTTCTGTTCCTTTTATGAACTGGAGTGAAGGACCTTTGGTGAAACTCCGTCTGAAGCACTGTTTTGTTTATTTCAAATAAGCAGGAGAGTGAAAGTGTATGTACTGTATGTGCCGGCGTAAATGTGAACCAGTGGTGGTCGGTGACGTTTAAGATGAGGGAGGACCATTTTTTTTTTTTATGAGCATGGCCTTATTTCTATTATAGTATATTGGATAACTGGCATTCATATTCCATTAATCCAGCTCAATGTAAAATCGATAGGTTTAGGCTACTACTGTACATGATACTCAAACCTTCATATCATAACCGCTAACCGCTACACACAGCCTACATTGTTGTCATCATATTAGCTAACGTCATTCTAGTCAACATAGCTACTAGAACTAACGCGTTAATAAACCCGTTACATTCATGCAGTGTAGAGTCAGCAAGCAGTTTAGCAGTTACACTGGCAGGCCCCGGTGGCAATTAATTAATAAAACCAAAAGCTTACCTTGACTTGGAAGAGTTCCGGTGTTGGATAGCCATAGCCAGCTAGCTAACATAGCATCCCTCTATGTTTGAGCCAGGGGTTTATGTAGATTAAACCAGCTAGCTGCGTTCGCTAGCTAAGTGAAAGTGAACGTGAAAAAAAATAACGAAATATAGCTAACTCTCTCTCGCTCTTGCGTTTCCTTCATTTTTGAAGAAATTAATTTGTTTAAAACTGTTCAAACTAGCTGTCCTCTGGCTACACAATGGTGCTACCCTACAGATATCATGAAATTGTGGAGAAAAGGGGGTAAAAAAATAAAATAAAACATTTTACAAAATAAAATCTATGTAGGCTATAGCCTGTGGTAAATGTATGGGCTAATTAAATATAGTGGGATGTTTCAGACTGGTCACTTCCACACCGGCTGGAGTGCTAGAGGTGACTAGAGGTGACTCTTTACTTACAAACATGAGGTGGCCAATTTTCATGTATAACAACGCCACACAATTGATATGGTGTTCTGTAATTTGAGAATGTTGTGGACCTATGCACAAGGTGTTTTCTTTAGATATCAAATCTATGCAAATGTTTGTTTGCTCGTGTATCAAAGAATGTGAGAGTGAGAGACAGAGAAACTGAGAGAGAGAAAGGGAGAGAGAAAGGGAGAGAGAAAGGGAGAGAGTAAGAGAGAGGGGGAAAGCATGCACGCAGAAGAGAGAAAGTGCAATACCTCAATGGTTTTGCGTGCCTCTACCACAGCGACAGTGTTGTGTCCCCTGTGGTCCTCTGTCACACAGTCCTGACAGACACACACAGCGTCGGCACAGCAGAACAGGTCCAGGGGCCACTTGTGGGTCTCACAGGTCCGTCTCTCGATGTCCCTCAGCGGCTCCACCAGCCTGTGGTTCTGGAACTTGGAGTTCTCCAGGTGAGGTCTAAGGTGGTCCTCGCAGTAGGACACGAGGCATGTGAGGCAAGACTTGAGGGCGCTGCACGGGCTCGTCTCCATACATGAGTCACACACAACATCATCGGACCCCAATGGCTCTACTTTCATCTCTTCCTTTGATTTCTCTTTTAATTTCTCTTTCACCCCAACCCCCACATCCTCTTTCACTTCCTCTGCAGGCTGTGGAGGGTCACTCCCTTTATCTTCCTGTATCTTTACCTCCTCTGGTTTCTTAGGGTCCTCTGATTCCTTCAGGTCTTCCTGTATCTTTGCCTCCTCTGCTGTCTTTGAATTCTGGGTTTGTATGTCCTTTTTCTCATTTTCTTTGGTTTTGATCACCGGTGGAGACTCAGCCACTATTCCATTCATCGTTCCATTCTGTTCCACAGGTGCCGGTTTAGGCTTGTCAGAGCATTGTAGACACTGGAGGCAGGCCTTACCTTTCTTCCCCAGGCAGGAGGCACAGACTGAGTGGCCACAGGTAGCGGACTTATCGCCGTTGAGAGCACCGGAACACACGGTGCAGCAGAGTTTCTGGTCTGGTTCTGACTGTGGTTTGAGTTCTGTGTCTGCCATAGCTCCCTCTGCCTCTGGCTAACCTGTTAGTTCCTTCCTGGAACCCTGTTCTGTTCTGCTCTGTCTGCCTCTGGCTAACCTGTTAGTTCCTTCCTGGAACCCTGTTCTGTTCTGCTCTGTCTGCCTCTGGCTATCCCGAGTTAGTTCCTGGAGCCTCTAACAAGCCACACCTCAACTATGTGAGCGTTTCAGCTGCATCTCTCATAGTTTCAGCTAACTCCACACACACCCTCCACACACACCCTCCACACACACACACACACATACACCCGCCCCGAAACAAACACACCCACGTGCCCTCCTCCATGCAAACACTGCCCTCCCTTTTATGTTATTTTGTATCAGATGACAGCGTGAAAGTAGCAACATGGGTGGAGCTCAGATTGGACACAGAGAGGTGTGGCGTTGCTCTCGTCTCTGTGTAATGTTTTGCTGGAGTTGATGATCATGAGTTGATCATTGATTAGATAACTTGGTCATTGATGGATAACACTTCTATACTATCAGATGATTATACAAAGGGATCAATCAAGCATTGAATTATTAATTGATTCCCCATGTCTTCTCTGATAAGAAACTATGGTATCCTACAAGAGGAATACGCTTGTCGTTTGTATTTCTAAGTGGTTGGCCAATTTCCAAATTCCAAAGTGCAGGGAAATACAATGCAGAGGCAAATATTGATTATTTGAATCTCTGAGTTGATCAAGGCCAGAGCTTTGATTGGAAAGACTGATAGAACACTGCCACCCAGTGACAGAACTCAACAGCATACAGATCAACACAATACAACACGTGGTATTTACTGGCAATAAAAACTGGTCTCATACTACAACATCTCAGCTGGTGAGGTAGCTCGCTTTTTAAGGGAAATCTCTTAGAATTAAACATAGCACACTTGCACGGACATGATTAAATAATTTATTTCATATAGACAGTAATTTCAGTGCAAACAAATGTGTGATTTTCTATTGCAGACACTAAAAATGAAACGGCAGGCACACATACCTCAAAAACACCAACACCATCGGTCTATGGTAAACACCAACACCATCGGTCTATGGTAAACACCAACACCATCGGTCTATGGTAAACACCAACACCATCGGTCTATGGTAAACACCAACACCATCGGTCTATGGTAAACACCAACACCAACACCATCGGTCTATGGTAAACACCAACACCATCGGTCTATGGTAAACACCAACACCATCGGTCTATGGTAAACACCAACACCATCGGTCTATGGTAAACACCAACACCATCGGTCTATGGTAAACACCAACACCAACACCATCGGTCTATGGTAAACACCAACACCATCGGTCTATGGTAAACACCAACACCATCGGTCTATGGTAAACACCAACACCAACACCATCGGCCTATGGTAAACACCAACACCAACACCATCGGTCTATGGTAAACACCAACACCAACACCATCGGTCTATGGTAAACACCAACACCATCAGTCTATGGTAAACACCAACACCATCGGTCTATGGTAAACACCAACACCATCGGTCTATGGTAAACACCAACACCATCGGCCTATGGTAAACACCAACACCATCGGTCTATGGTAAACACCAACACCATCGGTCTATGGTAAACACCAACACCATCGGTCTATGGTAAACACCAACACCATCGGTCTATGGTAAACACCAACACCATCGGTCTATGGTAAACACCAACACCAACACCATCGGTCTATGGTAAACACCAACACCAACACCATCGGTCTATGGTAAACACCAACACCATCGGTCTATGGTAAACACCAACACCATCGGTCTATGGTAAACACCAACACCAACACCATCAGCCTATGGTAAACACCAACACCATCGGTCTATGGTAAACACCAACACCATCGGTCTATGGTAAACACCAACACCATCGGTCTATGGTAAACACCAACACCAACACCATCGGTCTATGGTAAACACCAACACCAACACCATCGGTCTATGGTAAACACCAACACCAACACCATCGGTCTATGGTAAACACCAACACCAACACCATCGGTCTATGGTAAACACCAACACCAACACCATCGGCCTATGGTAAACACCAACACCAACACCATCGGTCTATGGTAAACACCAACACCAACATCATCGGTCTATGGTAAACACCAACACCATCGGTCTATGGTAAACACCAACACCATCGGTCTATGGTAAACACCAACACCATCGGCCTATGGTAAACACCAACACCATCGGTCTATGGTAAACACCAACACCATCGGCCTATGGTAAACACCAACACCAACACCATCGGTCTATGGTAAACACCAACACCAACACCATCGGTCTATGGTAAACACCAACACCAACACCATCGGTCTATGGTAAACACCAACACCAACACCATCGGTCTATGGTAAACACCAACACCAACACCATCGGCCTATGGTAAACACCAACACCAACACCATCGGTCTATGGTAAACACCAACACCAACACCATCGGTCTATGGTAAACACCAACACCATCGGTCTATGGTAAACACCAACACCATCGGTCTATGGTAAACACCAACACCATCGGCCTATGGTAAACACCAACACCATCGGTCTATGGTAAACACCAACACCATCGGTCTATGGTAAACACCAAACCATCGGCCTATGGTAAACACCAACACCATCGGCCTATGGTAAACACCAACACCATCGGTCTATGGTAAACACCAACACCATCGGCCTATGGTAAACACCAACACCATCGGTCTATGGTAAACACCAACACCATCGGTCTATGGTAAACACCAACACCATCGGTATATGGTAAACACCAACACCATCGGTCTATGGTAAACACCAACACCAACACCATCGGTCTATGGTAAACACCAACACCATCGGTCTATGGTAAACACCAACACCATCGGTCTATGGTAAACACCAACACCATCGGTCTATGGTAAACACCAACACCATCGGTCTATGGTAAACACCAACACCATCGGTCTATGGTAAACACCAACACCAACACCATCGGTCTATGGTAAACACCAACACCATCGGTCTATGGTAAACACCAACACCAACACCATCGGTCTATGGTAAACACCAACACCATCGGTCTATGGTAAACACCAACACCATCGGCCTATGGTAAACACCAACACCATCGGTCTATGGTAAACACCAACACCAACACCATCGGTCTATGGTAAACACCAACACCAACACCATCGGTCTATGGTAAACACCAACACCAACACCATCGGTCTATGGTAAACACCAACACCAACACCATCGGTCTATGGTAAACACCAACACCAACACCATCGGTCTATGGTAAACACCAACACCATCGGTCTATGGTAAACACCAACACCATCGGCCTATGGTAAACACCAACACCATCGGTCTATGGTAAACACCAACACCAACACCATCGGTCTATGGTAAACACCAACACCAACACCATCGGTCTATGGTAAATGCGCTCCTGCCCTGATTAATCTCCTCAGTCAGTTAAAGCCACATTCAGGTTGCGTCCCAAATGGCACCCTATTCCATATAGTGCACTAATTTTGACGAGAGCCCTATGAGCCTTGGTCAAAAGTAGTGCACTACATAAATAATGAGGTGCCATTTCATTCAAGTCACAGCTCTGGACAGAGTAATCATCAAACCCAAACTGTCTATAATGCCATGAAAGTAAAAAGACATCTGTAGCCGGTATCAAAAGGATTTTCAATGACATCACATTGATATTAGCTGTTTAACATTGTTAAATGTTTTTTATTTTTTATTTTTTATTCCTATGATAGATCACTGTCATGACTGTCCACGAGAATCCAAATAGGTCAGATCAGGTTTGCGATGAATAACTTCAATCAGACCCCCTCTCAAGGGAAGAAGATCTCTCTCTCTCCTCAAGATTCACCAAAGGAATGTCTTTGTTTCAACAGACTTTTTCCAGCTGAAACTCTTAACACGTTCAACAGAGAAAACTGGAACAATATTTCAAACGTAGAACGTGGGGAATGGTCGGAGGCGATCTATAGAACACTAATATCATTTTGTTATTTTGTGATGTCATTAAAAATGTCATAAAGGAAATACTGTAACTTGGAAAGTATACCCACTACATATTTGACATTGCCATACTATGCGTTGTGCATGTAATATGAAAAATGATGAACGTGTTTTTGTTAAAAGAGGGATGTGATTTGAGAAGTTATAAGAGATAATTGTTTTTCATAACTTTGCACAGTTAGTAGTCACCGCCCAAAGTGAGGTCAGAATGCGTGCCTGCCTGCCAGAACCGCCCCTTTCGGCCAAAGTGTATTAATGATGGGTTAAAGAAAAAACACATCAGACCAGAAAATCTCAACACGAGGTGAAGAAAATAAACTAAGTAAGGTATCTTCGAAAGTGAATTTAAGTAGGACCATCTGCTATTCTTCTCAAACTGTCGTATTACGCTACTCTCATCACCCCACTGGGGAACCATCGATACGGCTGGCTAGCCTATCTTCAAAGAAGCAACTTCAAGAGCGAATGGAAGGAAAATCAATTCTGTAGTTCTGTTCAGGACTAAATGACAAGTTATCGGAGACCGGACAACTACAAAGAAACACAACAGTAGAAGACTGTTGGAACCATTTCAGACAATAAGAGACTTACAAGCGTGCCGTGAAAAGACCCACCCCCCTTCCAAGGCGGTCCGGTTCACCGAGAGATTCCTGGCGAACCAAGGCATTTCACATAAATACATTCATGATTTCTTACTCAAAGCGGGCGGCGGTTCGTGTGCAAAGTATATGGGTACTGTAGGTGAGCGTAGTTTCTTAATGTATCAAGGTATTATGTCTCTGTCCCTCTCTCTCTCTCCCTCTCTATTTCTTATTTTTAACAAGCAGCCATGTTGTTGTCATTCCGCTAGGGACCTGTTTTCTCCAGTCAATAACCGGTGCAGAGTGTGTATGTTTATCCTCTGTTCCCATTTAATTAGCTAGTAAATAAATAATTAAACCAATTTGTGTAGTCCTGAATCATAAGTAAGGCTCGGGTTTTTGCAGATGCAAGGAGGTTACGACTGCTCAGAATGACGATATGATACAAGGTTATGATTAATAAGTTGACTGTTTATAGATGTGATGGGTAAAGACCTTTTGGAGTTTAATTCTGGAGGTGGTAACTCTTTAAAAAACCGCTCTCGTGGTGCCCCAGATCCTAATGAGTTAATTGTTACATGATTCATTTAATCGGGAAAAAATTAAACGTAGTTAGTTATAATATGTTAATTAGAGATAAGTCTTCAGATGAATGTTAAAGTCACATCACGACATCACATTACAGAACAATACAGGTCAGTTTATGAAAATATGTACACTACCGTTCAAAAGTTTGGTGTCACTTAGAAATGTCCTTGTTTTCCATGAAAACATACATGAAATGAGTTTGAATAGGAAACATAGCAAAATGCATAGGAAATGTAGTCATTGACAAGGTTAGAAATAATGATTTTTAATTAAACTAATAATTGTGTCCTTCAAACTTTGCTTTTGTCAAATAATCCTCCATTTGCAGCAATTACAGCCTTGCAGACCGTAGGCATTCTAGTTGTCAATTTGTTGAGGTAATCTGAAGAGATTTCACCCCATGCTTCCTGAAGCACCTCCCACAAGTTGGATTGGCCCGATGGGCACTTCTTACGTACCATACGGTCAAGCTGCTCCCACAACAGCTCAATAGGGTTGAGATCCGGTGACTGTGCTGGCCACTCCATTATAGACAGAATACCAGCTGACTGCTTCTTCCCTAAATAGTTATTGCATAGTTTGTAGCTGTGCTTTGGGTCATTGTCCTGTTGTAGGAGGAAATTGGCTCCAATCAAGCGCCGTCCACAGGGTATGGCATGGCGTTGCAAAATGGAGTGATTGCCTTCCTTCTTCAAGATCCCTTTTACCCTGTACAAATCTCCCACTTTACCACCACCAATGCACCCCCAGACCATCACATTGCCTCCACCATGCTTGACAGATGGCATCAAGCACTCCTCCTTTTTATTGGCCAGTCTGAGATATGGCTTTTTTTTGCAACTCTACCTAGAAGGTAAGCATCCCGGAGTCGCCTCTTCACTGTTGACGTTGAGACTGGTGTTTTGCGGGTACTATTTAATTAAGCTGCCAGCTGAGGACCTGTGAGGCGTCTGTTTCTCAAACTAGACACTCTAATGTATTTGTCCTCTTGCTCAGTTGTGCACCGGGGCCTCCTGCTCCTCTTTCAATTCTGGTTAGAGCGAGTTTGCGCTGTTCTGTGAAGGGAGTAGTACACAAAATTTTTCAGCTGTGCTAACATAATTGCAAAAGGGTTTTCTAATGATCAATTAGCCTTTTAAAATGATAAACTTGGATTAGCAAACACAACGTGTCATTGGAACACAGGACTGATGCTTGCTGATAATGGGCCTCAGTACGCCTATGTAGATATTCCATTAAAAATCAGCCGTTTCAAAAACAAGGACATTTCTAAGTGACCCCAAACTTTTGAACGGTAGTGTATATACCATAACATGCCTTAAGTACACACATTGTCTTGAGTAGAGATCATTGGTAGCTATCATGTTATAGTCTTAGATTGTGAAGACAAATGGACAATGGACAATGTCATTTAATAGTTTTCCCATAGGAATAATTGATTAATTTGCAGCTGTGTTAATGACAGTTAGTTGGAGCGTGTGCTCTTAATGATCCTCATAGATACAGTGTCTTGCAAACGTATTCAACCCCCTTGGTGTTTTTCCTATTTTGTTGCTTTACGACCTGTAATTTAAATGGATTTTTCTTTGGATTTCATGTAATGGACATACACAAAATAGTCAAAATTGGTGAAGTGAAATGAAAAAAATTACTTGTTTCAAGAAAAAAAAGATTTAAAAAATTTAAAAAAGTGGTGCGTGCATATGTATCCACCCCCTTTGCTATGAAGCCCCTAAATAAGATCTGGTACAACCAATTACCTTCAGAAGTCACATAATTAGTTAAATAAAGTCCACCTGTGTGTAATCTAAGTGTCACATGATCTGTCACATGATCTCAGTATATATACACCTGTTCTGAAAGGCCCCAGAGTCTGCAACCCCACTAAGCAAGGGGCACCACCAAGCAAGCGGCACCATGAAGACCAAATAACTCTCCAAACAGGTCAGGGACAAAGTTGTGGAGAAGTACAGATCAGGGTTGGGTTATAAAAAAATATCAGAAACTTTGAACATCCCACAGAGCACCATTAAATCCATTATAAAAAAAAATGGAAAGAATATGGCACCACAACAAACCTGCCAAGAGAGTGCTGCCCACCAAAACTCACGGACCAGGCAAGGAGGGCATTAATCAGAGAGGCAACAAAGAAACCAAAGATAACCCTGAAGGAGCTGCAAAGCTCCACAGCGGAGATTGGAGTATCTGTCCATAGGACCACTTTAAGCCGTACACTCCACAGAGCAGGGCTTTACGGAAGAGTGGCCAGAAAAAAGCCATTGCTTAAAGAAAAGAATAAGCAAACACGTTTGGTGTTCACCAAAAGGCATGTGGGAAACTCCCCAAACATATGGAAGAAGGTACTCTGGTCAGATGAGACTAAAATTGAGCTTTTTGGCCATCAAGGAAAATGCTATATCTGGCGCAAACCCAACACCTCTCATCACCCAGAGAACACCATCCCCACAGTGAAGCATGGTGGTGGCAGCATCATGCTGTGGGGATGTTTTTCATCAACAGGGACTAGGAAACTGGTCAGAATTGAAGGAATGATGGATGGCGCTAAATACAGGGACATTCTTGAGGGAAACCTGTTTCAGTCTTCCAGAGATTTGAGACTGGGACAGAGGTTCACCTTCCAGCAGGACAATGACCCTAAGCATACTGCTAAAGCAACACTTGAGTGGTTTAAGGGGAAACATTTAAATGTCTTGGAATGGCCTAGTCAAAGCCCAGACCTCAATCCAATTGAGAATCTGTGGTATGACTTAAAGATTGCTGTATACCAGCGGAACCCATCCAATTAGAAGGAGCTGGAGCAGTTTTGCCTTGAAGAATGGGCAAAAATCCCAGTGGCTAGATGTGCCAAACTTATAAAGGCATACCCCAAGAGACTTGCAGCTGTAATTGCTGCAAAAGGTGGCTCTACAAAGTATTGACTTTGGGGGGGGTGAGTAGTTATGCACGCTCAAGTTTTCTGTTTTTTTGTCTTATTTCTTGTTTGTTTCACAATTAAACATATTTTGCATCTTCAAAGTGGTAGGCATGTTGTGTAAATCCAATTATACAAATCCCCCCAAAATCCATTGAAATTCTAGGTTGTAAGGCAACAAGATAGGAAACATGCCAAGGGGGGTGAATACTTTCGCAAGCCCCTGTAGGACAGTGGTAGTGATCTCTTAATCCAGTGACAGCACACAGCAGCATGGTTTAGTTCAGGGTTCTTCAATTCCGGTCCTGGAGGGCCGAAACACCTCTGTTTTTCATCCTCTCCTTCTAATCAGGGGCTAATTCAGACCTGGGACACCAGGTGAGTGCAATTAACTACCAGGTAGAAATAAAAAACAGAAGTGTTTCGGCCCTCCAGGATCGGAATTGAAGAACCCTGGGTTAGTTAGTCGGTATAGTCCTTGTTTCCTGACCTACATGTCATCCTCCACCTCCGCCCTCTCTCTCCCTCCCTCCCTCCATTTTTGCTCCCCCACCCCACCAGCTCTATGATGAAGGCGGGGAACACCATCAGTTCCTCCCTCCTCCTCCCTCCATCATTGCACCCCCACCAGCTCGGTGATGGGCGGGGCGAACACCATGAGCTCCTGGTACTTGTGAAAGAAGAGCTGCAGACGGGAGAGGTATCTGTCTTCCTGGTATGGGAGCTCCTTCTCCTTTAGATAATGGGACACGATGGGCTTTACCTGAGAGGAAAGGAGGGAGGAAAGGAAAAGGGTTCGTATCGATCGATCGATCGATCGGTCAATCAATCACATTTATTTTATCAAGCCATTTTCACAAATCAGCAGTTCCACATAGTTTAGAGGTGAAAGTGAATGTAATTTTCTTGAAAGAAGCTTCTTTGATTAACTTATATTTGACAGATGTCCTGTTATTGCACTGTAAGCAAGGTTGGGGTCAATTCCATTTCAATTCAGTCAATTCCTCATAGCTTTTCAATTAGTAATGTGAAATGGAATTGGCCCCAACCCTGACCTTCCCACACCTATTTGACAGACACACTGTCTGTGTCCCATGGTATCCTATTCCCTATATAGTGCACTACTTTTGACCAGAGCCCTATGGGAATAGGGTGCCATTTGGGACACACTCGTTGTACCTTGAGACACATGTGGTCGGAGAGGAAGGGGAACAGGTGGTGTTCCACGTGACAGTTGATGAGGGAGTGTCCGAAGATCCAGTCCAGCAGGGGGTTCCGAGGCAGGTTCAGAACCCCGTGGGTCATCTGGTAAATCCTCTTGGGCCGTCGGGTCGGGGAGAACATAGACAGGCCGATGTGCTGTATGGAACAGGAGAGGACGGTTTAATGGAAAGACGTGCTCAGGGTGTGTGTGTGTGTGTGTGTGTGTGTGTGTGTGTGTGTGTGTGTGTGTGTGTGTGTGTGTGTGTGTGTGTGTGTGTGTGTGTGTGTGTGTGTGTGTGTGTGTGTGAACCCCTGCTGATTCAGTTAAGGGGAAGATACCCAGAGAGAAACTGTTGCCATGTTGTTGCTGCCCTGGACACATTCACAATATAGTAGAAAGATGGGATGCAGAGTCCAGCGTGATCAGGCTGCTGGAGGTCTACCCATAGACATTATATTATTCATCTCTATGGGCCCACCATTGAGTTCCATACCTCTGCAATGGTGTCAACAGTACAGGGCCAGGCAGGGACAGCCACAGTTGGGAGTACCGGGCGTGGACGGAAACAACAACACAAACAGAACAACAACAACAACACAAACAGAACAACAACATACTATAGGGGAAAAGGTTTCTCCTTCACATTCACTACTCCACCCTGAAGAACTTAAGGGCAGCATCCCAAATTGCACGGTATTTCCATTATAGTGCACTCCTTTTGACACGAGAGTTCCCTCCCCACCTCTACCCGTGGGTTTTAGCTACATCAATAACCGCTGTTTCATTTTAAATCCCACTTCAAAACCTTTTGTACTCGTTAACAACAATAGACTGGAAACGAAAGGCTCCGTCTGGGAAAATCATGCATGAATAGTTTTTATTCTTCTGTAGCCCTTGAACTGCCTGAAATGTTAGAATTCCCGGTAGAAGCTGTGAGGACACAATGCTGCATTGTGAAGCGTGAGGGGGTGAGCTTTCTCTACGAAAAGACTGATTTAACACTTTGACCCAAATACTACTCAACCCAAAATAATGTCCAAATCACCAACTACCCATTTATTACTAACTTTGATGTTATATTTAGTCAAGTGTGTGTGTGTGTGTCTCACCTGGAAGACATTAACGTGTATGTAGGGTATGGAGAACATGGCCCTGCAGAGCAGCATGCAGAGGAGGCTGCTGTATGGACCCTGGAACCCAGAGACATGGATCAGTAGCCAGTACTGAGAGTAAAACCCCAGGAACACCATCAGGACTGTCCTCAGGGCCTGGCTCACCGAGTGGTCCTTCAGCTGACCTACACACACAGACAGGACGTGTTTTGAGTGGTAAGGCGAAAGCAACCGACCGTAGACAGGTTAAGGAGTGTAGTCGGGGGGGAGGTGCATCTGCGACAGTTGTTTTTGTAATTTTATTTCACCTTTATTTAACTAGGCAGCCTGGAATCGAACCAGGGGGTCTGTAGTGACGCCTCTAGCACTGAGATGCAGTGCCTTAGACCGCTGCGCCACTGTGGAGCTCAACTGCAACTGTGGTTTTCCAACTGCAAGGCTCAGTGCAACATGGCAGTGTTGTTTAGAAGAGTGTTTCTTTATAATGTCTAAAATAAACATGTCTCCAACCCCCATATCACACACTCACAAACTATATGCGTGTACATTGTACAATCAATTGGTGTGAGAGAGAGCCTCAAATATCACATGCATTTGTTTTTATATCCACTGTATACATGAGACGCGGCAAAGTCGGTTCCTGTTTCAGTCATGTCTTTGGTCAAGTTTGTATGGATTTTAAAAAACTGCCTAGTGATTGGTTGACAATAGAACCTCCCACAATGCAGACGATGGCTGCAGGATGAAGTTGGAGAAAAGCAACTGCAGAAACTTGCAGTCAAAACTTCATGACCTTTGATCACATTATTTTTGTAAAGTTCATGCAGTCGATATGTAGGCGCAACTCTGAGAGTTTTTCTCCCCATAATGTAACACACTTTGAAAGGTATGTTGCATTATGGTAAATTGACAAAAGGGATCCACTCGAACGCGCCTGGGGACAACACAGTTAGATACAGTCATAGTCAGGGATACACACAATCAGTTACAACACACAGTTAGATACAGTCACATAACAGAGACAGGGACAGGGACAGAGATAAGGACAAAGACAGAGACAGAGACAGGTACAGAGACAGGTAAAGAGGCAGGGACAGAGACAGGTAAAGAGGCAGGGACAGGGACAGGTACAGGGACAGAGACAGAGACAGGTAAAGAGGCAGGGACAGGGACAGGTACAGGGACAGAGACAGAGACAGGTAAAGAGGCAGGGACAGGGACAGGTACAGGGACAGAGACAGGTACAGAGACACAGAGACAGGGACAGGAACAAAGACAGGGACATAGACAAGGACAGAGACAGGTACAGAGAGGACAAGGACAGAGACAGGGACAGGAACAAAGATAAGGACAGAGACAGGGACAGAGACAGAGATAGGGACAGAGACAGGGACGGGGACAGAGACAGGGACAGGAACAAAGATAAGGACAGAGACAGGGACAGAGACAGAGATAGGGACAGAGACAGAGACAGGGACGGGGACAGAGACAGGGACAGGAACAAAGACAGAGACAAGGACAGAGACAGAGACAGAGACAGGTAAAGAGGCAGGGACAGAGACACAGAGACAGGGACAGCGTCAGGGGACAGAGACAGGTAGAGGCAGGGACAGGGGCAGAGACACAGAGACAGGGACCAGAGAGAGACAGGGACAGGGACCAGAGAGAGACAGGGACAGAGACAGGGACCAGAGAGAGACAGGGACAGGGACCAGAGAGAGACAGGGACAGGGACCAGAGAGAGACAGGGACAGATACCAGAGAGAGACAGGGACAGAGACAGGGACAGGGACCAGAGAGACAGGGACAGGGACCAGAGAGAGACAGGGACAGGGACCAGAGAGAGACAGGGACAGGGACCAGAGAGAGACAGGGACCAGAGACAGAGACAGGGACCAGAGAGAGACAGGGACAGGGACCAGATAGAGACAGGGACAGGGACCAGGGACCAGAGAGAGACAGGGACAGGGACAGGGACCAGAGAGAGACAGGGACAGGGACCAGAGAGAGACAGGGACAGGGACCAGATAGAGACAGGGACAAGGACCAGGGACCAGAGAGAGACAGGGACAGGGACCAGAGAGAGACAGGGAAAGAGACAGGGACCAGAGAGAGACAGGGACAGGGACCAGAGAGAGACAGGGACAGGGACCAGATAGAGACAGGGACAGGGACCAGAGACAGAGACAGGGACCAGAGAGAGACAGGAACAGGGACCAGATAGAGACAGGGACAGGGACCAGAGACAGAGACAGGGACCAGAGAGAGACAGGGACAGGGACCAGATAGAGACAGGGACAGGGACCAGGGACCAGAGAGAGACAGGGACAGGGACAGGGAGAGGGACCAGAGAGAGACAGGGACAGGGACCAGAGAGAGACAGGGACAGGGACCAGAGAGAGACAGGGACAGAGACAGGGACCAGAGAGAGACAGGGACAGGGACCAGAGAGAGACAGGGACAGAGACAGGGACCAGAGAGAGACAGGGACAGGGACCAGAGAGAGACAGAGACAGGGACCAGAGAGAGACAGGGACAGAGACAGGGACCAGAGAGAGACAGGGACAGGGACCAGAGAGAGACAGGGACAGGGACCAGAGAGAGACAGAGACAGGGACCAGAGAGAGACAGGGACAGGGACCAGAGAGAGACAGGGACAGGGACCAGAGAGAGACAGAGACAGGGACCAGAGAGAGACAGGGACAGGGACCAGAGAGAGACAGAGACAGGGACCAGAGAGAGACAGGGACAGGGACCAGAGAGAGACAGAGACAGGGACCAGAGAGAGACAGGGACAGAGACAGGGACCAGAGAGAGACAGGGACAGGGACAGGGACCAGAGAGAGACAGGGACAGGGACAGGGACCAGAGAGAGACAGGGACAGAGACAGGGACCAGAGAGAGACAGGGACAGGGACCAGAGAGAGACAGGGACAGGGACCAGAGAGAGACAGGGACAGGGACCAGAGAGAGACAGAGACAGGGACCAGAGAGAGACAGGGACAGGGACCAGAGAGAGACAGGGACAGGGACCAGATAGAGACAGAGACAGGGACCAGAGAGAGACAGGGACAGGGACCAGAGAGAGACAGTTCCACCATCACAGCCTGGAGTGAAGATATCAATGTAAATAATAAGGGGCCTAAACAATTACATGTTATTCTGTCAGCCTTTCAAACAGGATTAGCTTAACACAGGTATCAACATGTTCCTGTTTCAACACAACAGCAACCTAACAGCGACAAAGCATTATGTATCTTACATAGTGCACAGGTAGACGCTACACCTGGAAACACACACACACACACACACACACACACACACACACACACACACACACACACACACACACACACACACACACACACACACACACACACACACACACACACACACACACACACACACACACACACACACACACACACACACACACACACACACACACACACACACACACACAGACCCTGTCTGTGCCTCACCTAGTGCCACCAGAGGAGTGATGATGGGTACAGCCAGGGGTGCAATGAACAGGTAGACGCTCCGGGGTAGACAGGGTATCTTCCATGTGCTGGAGTCACCCAGGCCGATCACGTTGGTGTGGGCATGATGCATCTTAATGTGGCCTGTTACACCTGCCCTCGCTGTGAACGACCCACACACCTGGACAGACAGACAGCTGAATTACTAGCTGAAATTACATCAGTTATGCCCCCCCAACCCCTCTCACTCTCACTCTCTCTTACCTCTATGAAGAACACAGCCCAGACCTCGGCCCAGGCAGGGGACTCGCTCAGCGATCCGTGGCTGGCCAGGTGGGTTCCCTTGATGGTGATGACAGCATGGGACACCCCCATAAGCACCATGCCCAGGACAAACACCAGGACCTGGGACGAGCCCAGCAGCAGAAAGGCTGGAGGAGAAATGGAGAAGGGGAGATGTAGTTGAGGAGAGAAAGAGATGAGGAGAGAGGGATATGGGGAAGGAGAGGGGAGAAAATGGGGTCAAACAAAGGGTGGAAAGTTTACACAGTTTGTTCTAGATGCAAATATTCCACATTATGGAATGTAGAACGGGTAAACATCTAGCCATTAGCATTAGCCTGGTCCCAGATCATTTTTTGGATGTCTTGCCAACTGCTATGGTCATTGTCATGCCAAACAGATCTGGGACCAGGCTACATAAATAAGCATAAGATAGTTTGACAGATCTCAATAGACAATTTTGCAACACAGTTCCACTCCACTCTACTCCTGCCATCTGAAACACATTCTAGAACAGCTTCCCCGAACATTCTATTCTGCTATCAAGCACGTGCTATGAGTTTCTGGTCCTGACCCTTCCCCCGTGGAGAACCTTGTTTGGCCAGGTGACTGAAATCTGGGATTAAGTTACAGCCATAATCCTCCATGTTTTAGTACAGTGGATTTCTCACTTCCCTTCTTCCTGTGTATTTACAACAAATCTGCATGTCACACAGGATGTGGTAAATACAAACCTATTTGTACCTTTATAAGGACTATAACGTGTTAGCCTGGTTGGAACAGACTAAATGTTACTCTCACTAATGAACCCATCGTTCAATCTGGTTAAAACCAGGTTAAAACCCAGTGAGCAAAATTGTTTGAAAATACATCATTTCAAGCAGTTTTGCCGTTGTAAGACAGGTGTCTTACCTGGGGGTATGGTGAACTGAACGTGGTAAAACGTTGCTTTATATTTACCTTTAAAAAATGATATAATATAATAAGCCATTTAGCAGATACTTTTATCCAAAGCGACTTACAGTCACGTGTGCATACATTTTTACGTATGGGTGGATCCAGCGGCAATCAAACCCACGATCCAGGCATTGCAAGCGCCATGCTCTACCAACTGAGGCAGAGAGGACCACTATAAAGTCTGTGAGACAGGTGTATGTATTGCAGTGTGCAGGTAGATGTCTTACCTGGGGGTAGGAGGAACTAAATGTGGTAAACCTACACTATATAAATATACTGTATAATAACAAAGGCTATAAAGTGTGTGAGACAGGTGTATGAAGTGTGTGAGACAGGTGTATGAAGTGTGTGAGACAGGTGTATGAAGTGTGTGAGACAGGTGTATGAAGTGTGTGAGACAGGTGTATGCAGCGTGTGAGACAGGTGTATGAAGTGTGTGAGACAGGTGTATGAAGCGTGTGAGACAGGTGTATGAAGTGAGTGAGACGGGTGTATGCAGTGTGTGAGACGGGTGTATGAAGTGTGTGAGACGGGTGTATGAAGTGTGTGAGACGGGTGTATGAAGTGTGTGAGACAGGTGTATGCAGCGTGTGAGACAGGTGTATGAAGTGTGTGAGACAGGTGTATGAAGTGTGTGAGACAGGTGTATGAAGTGTGTGAGACGGGTGTATGAAGTGAGTGAGACGGGTGTATGAAGTGAGTGAGACAGGTGTATGAAGTGTGTGAGACAGGTGTATGAAGTGTGTGAGACGGGTGTATGAAGTGTGTGAGACGGGTGTATGGAGTGTGTGAGACAGGTGTATAGATTACCTGGTGGTAGCAGGAGAAAGGCGAGGGCCAGGATAGTGATGTCGATGCCTCTCCTCTCCCACCAGCTACTCTCCTTCACTGTCTTCTGAACCAGACGGGTCAGCTCCATCATCAGCGATTCTTTACCCGTCCCCTCCGTCCCCTTCCCCCCTCCATTCATCATCTCTCCATTCTCCTTCCCCCTCTCATTAACCCCGGTCTCTTTCCGCTTGTCCATGTCCTGTTTGGAGTTACCAGTGTTTGTTAGGAATAAGGCCTCTCTCCCCTCCCAGGGTTTAACATAATTCTCTCCTCCTCCTCCAACGCTCTGTTCTTCCCTCCACTCCTCCGGTACATTCTGCATTTCAGCTCCCTTTGTGCCTCCCTCCTGACCGACAACAAACTACAGTAAAAGCGACAGTGCTCGGTGTGTGCAGCGGCTGTATGGACGGACTCATAGACATCAGCCAGACTCTGAGGAGAGTAGCAGCCTGCACATTGTACCCTGAACACAAAGGGTCCGGACTGAAGTAAGCATGGCAGGGTGCAACGTTTTACTTGGCAGGAGGCCCCTTCTGAGAAGTTCAACCCCTTTAGAACCACTCCAACAGTTCTCACCTTCCTTTTCTCCTCCTACAAGCAGTGGTGTGCACTCCCCTTCTCCTCTCTCCTTCTCCTCCCCTCCTCTTCTCCAACACGCTGTTCTCTCTCTCTCTCTCTCCCTCTCCTCCTCCTAGATGCTGTGTTCTCTCTCTCTCCTCCTCCTAGATGCTGTGTTCTCTCTCTCTCCTCCTCCTAGATGCTGTGTTCTCTCTCTCTCTCCTCCTCCTAGATGCTGTGTTCTCTCTCTCTCCTCCTCCTAGATGCTGTGTTCTCTCTCTCTCCTCCTCCTAGATGCTGTGTTCTCTCTCTCTCTCCTCCTCCTAGATGCTGTGTTCTCTCTCTCTCTCCTCCTCCTAGATGCTGTGTTCTCTCTCTCTCCTCCTCCTAGATACTGTGTTCTCTCTCTCTCCTCCTCCTAGATGCTGTGTTCTCTCTCTCTCCTCCTCCTAGATGCTGTGTTCTCTCTCTCTCTCCTCCTCCTAGATGCTGTGTTCTCTCACTCTCTCCTCCTCCTAGATGCTGTGTTCTCTCTCTCTCCTCCTCCTAGATGCTGTGTTCTCTCTCTCTCCTCCTCCTAGATGCTGTGTTCTCTCTCTCTCCTCCTCCTAGATGCTGTGTTCTCTCCCTCTCCTCCTCCTAGATGCTGTGTTCTCTCTCTCTCTCCTCCTCCTAGATGCTGTGTTCTCTCTCTCTCCTCCTCCTAGATGCTGTGTTCTCTCTCTCTCCTCCTCCTAGATGCTGTGTTCTCTCCCTCTCCTCCTCCTAGATGCTGTGTTCTCTCTCTCTCTCCTCCTCCTAGATGCTGTGTTCTCTCTCTCTCCTCCTCCTAGATGCTGTGTTCTCTCTCTCTCCTCCTCCTAGATGCTGTGTTCTCTCTCTCTCCTCCTCCTAGATGCTGTGTTCTCTCTCTCTCCTCCTCCTAGATGCTGTGTTCTCTCTCTCTCCTCCTCCTAGATGCTGTGTTCTCTCTCTCTCCTCCTCCTAGATGCTGTGTTCTCTCTCTCTCCTCCTCCTAGATGCTGTGTTCTCTCTCTCTCCTCCTCCTAGATGCTGTGTTCTCTCTCTCTCCTCCTCCTAGATGCTGTGTTCTCTCTCTCTCCTCCTCCTAGATGCTGTGTTCTCTCTCTCTCCTCCTCCTAGATGCTGTGTTCTCTCTCCTCCTCCTCCTAGATGCTGTGTTCTCTCTCTCTCCTCCTCCTAGATACTGTGTTCTCTCTCTCTCCTCCTCCTAGATGCTGTGTTCTCTCTCTCTCCTCCTCCTAGATGTTGTGTTCTCTCTCTCCTCCTCCTAGATACTGTGTTCTCTCTCTCTCCTCCTCCTAGATGCTGTGTTCTCTCTCTCTCCTCCTCCTAGATGATGTGTTCTCTCTCTCTCTCCTCCTCCTAGATGCTGTGTTCTCTCTCTCTCCTCCTCCTAGATGCTGTGTTCTCTCTCTCCTCCTCCTAGATGCTGTGTTCTCTCTCTCCTCCTCCTCCTAGATGCTGTGTTCTCTCTCCTCCTCCTCCTAGATGCTGTGTTCTCTCTCTCTCCTCCTCCTAGATGCTGTGTTCTCTCTCTCTCTCTCCTCCTAGATGCTGTGTTCTCTCTCTCCTCCTCCTCCTAGATGCTGTGTTCTCTCTCTCTCCTCCTCCTAGATGCTGTGTTCTCTCTCTCTCTCCTCCTCCTAGATGCTGTGTTCTCTCTCTCTCCTCCTCCTAGATGCTGTGTTCTCTCTCTCTCCTCCTCCTAGATGCTGTGTTCTCTCTCTCTCCTCCTCCTAGATGCTGTGTTCTCTCTCTCTCCTCCTCCTAGATGCTGTGTTCTCTCTCTCTCCTCCTCCTAGATGCTGTGTTCTCTCTCTCTCCTCCTCCTAGATGCTGTGTTCTCTCTCTCTCCTCCTCCTAGATGCTGTGTTCTCTCTCTCTCTCCTCCTCCTAGATGCTGTGTTCTCTCTCTCTCCTCCTCCTAGATGCTGTGTTCTCTCTCTCTCCTCCTCCTAGATGCTGTGTTCTCTCTCTCTCCTCCTCCTAGATGCTGTGTTCTCTCTCTCTCTCCTCCTCCTAGATGCTGTGTTCTCTCTCTCTCCTCCTCCTAGATGCTGTGTTCTCTCTCTCTCCTCCTCCTAGATGCTGTGTTCTCTCTCTCTCTCCTCCTCCTAGATGCTGTGTTCTCTCTCTCTCCTCCTCCTAGATGCTGTGTTCTCTCTCTCTCCTCCTCCTAGATGCTGTGTTCTCTCTCTCTCTCCTCCTCCTAGATGCTGTGTTCTCTCTCTCTCCTCCTCCTAGATGCTGTGTTCTCTCTCTCTCCTCCTCCTAGATGCTGTGTTCTCTCTCTCTCCTCCTCCTAGATGCTGTGTTCTCTCTCTCTCCTCCTCCTAGATGCTGTGTTCTCTCTCTCTCTCCTCCTCCTAGATGCTGTGTTCTCTCTCTCTCCTCCTCCTAGATGCTGTGTTCTCTCTCTCTCCTCCTCCTAGATGCTGTGTTCTCTCTCTCTCCTCCTCCTAGATGCTGTGTTCTCTCTCTCTCCTCCTCCTAGATGCTGTGTTCTCTCTCTCTCCTCCTCCTAGATGCTGTGTTCTCTCTCTCTCTCCTCCTCCTAGATGCTGTGTTCTCTCTCTCTCCTCCTCCTAGATGCTGTGTTCTCTCTCTCTCCTCCTCCTAGATGCTGTGTTCTCTCTCTCTCCTCCTCCTAGATGCTGTGTTCTCTCTCTCTCCTCCTCCTAGATGCTGTGTTCTCTCTCTCTCCTCCTCCTAGATGCTGTGTTCTCTCTCTCTCCTCCTCCTAGATGCTGTGTTCTCTCTCTCTCCTCCTCCTAGATGCTGTGTTCTCTCTCTCTCTCCTCCTCCTAGATGCTGTGTTCTCTCTCTCTCCTCCTCCTAGATGCTGTGTTCTCTCTCTCTCCTCCTCCTAGATGCTGTGTTCTCTCTCTCTCCCTCCTCCTAGATGCTGTGTTCTCTCTCTCTCCTCCTCCTAGATGCTGTGTTCTCTCTCTCTCCTCCTCCTAGATGCTGTGTTCTCTCTCTCTCCTCCTCCTAGATGCTGTGTTCTCTCTCTCTCCCTCCTCCTAGATGCTGTGTTCTCTCTCTCTCTCCTCCTCCCTCTAGATGCTGTGTTCTCTCTCTCTCCTCCTCCTAGATGCTGTGTTCTCTCTCTCTCCTCCTCCTAGATGCTGTGTTCTCTCTCTCTCTCCTCCTCCTAGATGCTGTGTTCTCTCTCTCTCCTCCTCCTAGATGCTGTGTTCTCTCTCTCTCCTCCTCCTAGATGCTGTGTTCTCTCTCTCTCTCCTCCTCCTAGATGCTGTGTTCTCTCTCTCTCCTCCTCCTAGATGCTGTGTTCTCTCTCTCTCCTCCTCCTAGATGCTGTGTTCTCTCTCTCGCTCCTCCTCCTCCTCCTAGATGCTGTGTTCTCTCTCTCTCTCCTCCTCCTAGATGCTGTGTTCTCTCTCTCTCTCCTCCTCCTAGATGCTGTGTTCTCTCTCTCTCCTCCTCCTAGATGCTGTGTTCT